>NW_012117154.1:449685-458281 GCF_000951035.1 Colobus angolensis palliatus
AAAAAAAAAAAAAAAAATGAAGATAAACCTCTTCCTCACACCATGCAGACCATGTACAAAAATGAACTCAAGCTGGATCAAAGACCTCAATGTAAGAGCTAAAACTACAAAATTCAGAGAAGAAAACACAGGCATAAATTGTCATGACTTTTGATCAACCAATGGCTTCTGAGATAAGACATCAAAAGTACAAGCAACAAAAGAAGAAACAGATAAATTGGACTTCATCAAACATTTTTGTGCTTCAAAAGATATCAAGAAAATGCAAAGACAACACAAAAAAAATAGGAGACAGTGCTGGCAAATCATATAAGAACTCCTATAACTCAACAATAAAAAGACAATCCAATTTAAAAATGGGCAAAGGATGTAAACAGTTATTTCTCCAAAGAAAATATACAAACGCCTGGCCAGGCGCAGTGGCTCATGTCTATAATCCCAAGCACTTTGGGAGGCCAAGGTGGGCGGATCACCACGTCAGGAGATCAAGACCATCCTGGCTAACACAGAGAAACCCCATCTCTACTAAAAATACAAAAAAAAAAAAGATTAGCCAGGCATGGTGGCGGGCACCTGTAGTCCCAGCTACTAGGGAGGCTGAGGCAGGAGAATGGCGTGAACCCCAGAGGCGGAGCTTGCAGTAAGCCAAGATCACGCCACTGCACTCCAGCCTGGGCAACAGAGCGAGACTTCGTCTCAAAAAAAAAAGAGAAAAGAAAATATACCAATGCCCAATAAGCACACAAAACGCTGCTCAACATCATTAGTCATTAAAGAAATGCATATAGAAACCAGACTGAGATACAACAAAATACCCACTAGGATGGCTAGAATCAAAAAAGATACCGACGAGGACAAGAAAAACTGGAACTCTAATATATTGCTCATAGAAATGAAAGTGCTGCAGCCGCTTTGGAAGAGTTTGGGAGTTCCTCAAATAGTTTAATAGAGTTACCATATGATCTAGTAATTCTACTCCCCAGTATATACCTGAGACAACTGGACCTGAACATAAGAACACATCTAGATTAGGCTCAGAGGATCTTCCCAAAGGCAAGCCCCAGAGGCCTTCACAAAAGAAACAAACTATGTTCACTGAGAAATGGAAGATCTGAACTTGTTCAGTAAGAACGCACACCCAAACCCCAGCCTTCAGAAAGATATGGTCTCCAAAATGGAAATACATCCAGACGTACTGCAGGTTTGGCTCAAAAACCTTGGAGCAAAACTCAAGAAAGCCAAATGCAAGCATATCTGGCAAAAACAAGAAGCTCAATAACAGCAAATATCTGAGAATGAGGCTGGGTGCGGTGGCTCACTCCTGTAATCCCAGCACTTTGTGGGGCTGAGGCAGAAGGATCAGGAATTCAGGACCCACCTGGGCAACATGGCAAAACCCTGTGTCTACGAAAAACTACAAAAAATAGCCAGGTGTGGTGATAGGCACCTGTAGTTCCCGCTACTCAGGAGGCTTAGATGGGAGGATCACTTAAGCCTGGGAAGTTGAAGCTGCAGTGAGCTGTGATCATGCCACTGCACTCCAGCCTGGGCAACAGAGTGAGGCCCTGTCTAAAAAAAAAAAAAAAAAATTAAAAAAAAAAAAAAAAAACTGAGGGTAGAGTCAAGACCAATCCTTCTCAGGGAGATATGGACACACTACCCACATCCCCAAATGAGGCTCATCCTAGAGTTTACACAGATCATCAGGCACCCTCATTCCAACTCCACTTAGGCCCCAGGGGCAGGGACCCTATAGACCACTCCAGTGGCCCCAAAATAGTTCATTTTGGCTGCCACCAAGATCTGAACATATACTGCTTCTAGACACTTCAAAATCCGAAGTTCATTCTCCAAGCTTCCATTTTAATTATTTTGGTTCCTCATCTCTACAAAATACAGACATCAGACACAAAAGGTCACATATTGTAATGGTTTACGATGATTCTCATACAAGAGAATACTTTTCAGCAGTAAGAAACAAATGTGAGACATATACAACACGGATGTATTTCAAAAACATTATGTTGAGTGGAAGAAAAAGACGCCAAAGGATACATGCTGTATAATTCCATTTCTATGAATTCCTAGAACAGGAGAAACTAATTTACCATGTCAAAAAGATGAGTGGCCCAAGTAGAAAGAATCGAATAGAAAGAGGTGCAAGACAAATGTATTGGGGTGATGGTAATGTTTCATGTCTTAATTACCCAGGCAGTTACCTAGATGTATAAATTCATCAAAACACATACAATTGTGCATCTAAAATCTGTGCATTTTATTTTATATAAATTATACCTCAACTAAAAATTAATATACAACAAAACTAGTAAGGACAGTTTCTTTTTTTTCCTGCTTCTTTGTTTTGATTTTGGTTTTTGGTTTTTTAATTGTTGTTGTTGTTCCATTTGTTCAGCTAATAAGATTTAGTCAGCATTAAGAAGTGGACAGGTGGCTTATGTTTTTACATCCTGTTTTTTGGTCACCTCCCTCCATCATCATACTTTAATGACCTCGTCAAGCTCCCTTCATTCATTTTGGCTCTCCCCAAGACGTTCTTCACATAGTCACCAGGGTAATGTCATTATTCCTTTAAAAATGTTGCACTATTCCTTGGCCTAGCACAGTGGCTTTCGCCTGTAATCCCAGCACTTTGGGAGGCCGAGGCGGATGGATCATGAGGTCAGGATATTGAGACCATCCTGGTTAATGGTGAAACTACATCTCTACTAAAAATACAAAAAATTAGCCAGGTGTGGTGACAGGCGCCTGGAGTCCCAACTACTCAGAAGGCTGAGGCAGGAGAATGGCATGAGCCCTGGAGGCGGAGCTTACAGTGAACTGAGATCGCACCACTGCACTCCAGCCTGGGCAACAGAGCCAGACTCCATCTCAAAAAAAAAAAGATGTTGCACTAGTCCTCTGCTTAAAATCCTTCAATGAATAAGTTTTGAAGACCTACTTTATGTCATGGTGACTACAGGTTTTGTGAGGTTTTCTTGTCTCAAAGAAAAAACCACATCATATGTTGTACCCCATAAATATATACAACTAAAAAATACTTTCATGGCCATTTTTCATCATTCAGGAAAAAAAATATGCCCACACAAAAAGCTTGTATGCAAATGTTCACAGCAGCATTATTCACAATAGCCAAAAGGTAGAAAGAACCCAAATATCCATCAATAGATGAATGGATATATAAAATGTGTATATCCATACAATGGACTATTATTCTACCATAAAAAAAGGAATGAACTACTGATACATGTTACAACACGGATGAATCTTGAATACATTAAGTTAAGTGAAGGAAACCAACAACTAAAGATCACATATTCTATGAGGCTATTTACATGAAGTGTCTAAAATAGGCAAATCTAGAGTCAGAAAGTAGATTTGCGGTTGCCAGGAGTTGAGGTGTTGGGGAGCAGACAGTGAATGCTGACAGGTATGTGGTTTCTTTCTGGTGTGCTGAAAATGTTCTAGAATTAGATAATTCTGATTGCACAACTTTGTGAACATAGTAAAAACTACTGAATTGTTTTTCAAGGGTGAATTTCATGATACGTGAATTACATCTCAATTTTTTAAAACAAAAAGAAAAGAGTCCAGGAAGTTTTGTTTGTCTCTACACTCTTCCAGCACAGCCTAGTCAGTAAACGGACTCCAGAGCCCAACTTCCCAAACTTCAATCCTGGCTCCTCTGGTTAAGGGTGTGTGACCTGAGCAAGCTACTCAAATTCCCCATGCTTCAGTGTCCTGTCTGTAAGGTAGAGATAAGAGCACCTACCTTGGAAGGTTACTGGGAGCACTAAGTGCCTGGGCCACAAGGGGTGCTCTTATGGTTCCAAAATATAGAGTCCTTTAGAGCAAGTAACCTCATGAGAAACCACATCATCCCTAGTGGGCAAAAACCGATCTTGGCAGGGAGTGGGGAGGTGGAAAAAATCTTAAGATATTACAACAGTTTGTGGCCCTCCAAGGCTCAACCCTACACCATAACTTTTTTTTTTTTTTTTGAGACAGAGTCTCACTTTATCACCCTGGCTGGAGTGGTGCAATCATGGCCCATTGCAGCCTCGACTTCCTGGGCTCCAGCAATCCTCCCACCTCAGCCTTCCGAGTAGCTGGGACGAGAGGCATGCACCACTATGACCAGCTAATTTTTGTATTTTTTGTAGAGACGGGATTTCGCTGTGTTGCCCAAGCTGGTCTTGAACTCCTGAGCTCAAGCGATCCTCCTGTCTCAACCTCCCAAAGTGCTGAGATTACAGGTGTAAGCCACTGTGTCTGGCCCCCCACAACAAAATCTTAATCCTTAGTAGCTCATTTCTCTTCTTAAAGTGAACTTGAATCTAATTATTCTCCTTGGAAAAACAATCATGAAAAAAAAAAAAAAACCTGAGAAACATGGCCTTGGAGGAAAAAATAATAAACGCAGGCCTTTATGGCCAACTCGCTAACCTGTGTAGAATATTTGGACAAAGAAAAACTCCAGAATTTTCATTTAGCTCTACTTGTAGCTTTCCCTCCACTTTACTACCTACTTCTCCCACCTCCTCCTCCCCGACACCTAGCCAAGGGAAGCAGAATTCACCTGGCGGGTCAGGCTCACCCAGCATTTCAGCAGAATTCTACATTTCAGAAATGACATCTTTGATTCAGGACAGAGAATCCGTTGATTTCAGCTTTGGGAATGGGGGAAAGGATGTCAGTTCAGGAAGATGAGAAGATAAACTAACACTGTGGCAGGGCAGACTTTTGGGATGAGGGTGCATGGGAAACATGGAAAAGAACAGGGCAACCTCCTGCAGGGAACTAAAGGCATCATTGTCCTCAGAGCAATCAGAGGAGGAGGAGAACCGCTCAGCCAATGGAGACTCAACCCGGAATTTAGCTGTAAAAACATTGATTTAGTCCCCTGGGGTAGCAGGCACTGGCAATGTAAAAGGAGCCAATAATGAAATTCCCACACGCCTCTGAGGAGGAATGAGGCAGGAGATAAACAAAAGAAGAGGAAGGACCGGAAGAGGCCAAAGAACAATACATCCACACATCCCGGATCAAGTTTCTCCACTCTACCAACTGTTTCCTCAACTAAGTGCATTTCCTTTTTCTAGGAGCGTGGTCCATGAGCCACGGACCATGCAAACGCCTTCAAGCAGCTGCTGGGTGCTCCGATCAAAGCAGAGCCGCACTGTCACTGATACGTCGCCCAGGGTGTTTGCCTTTCAGTGGATAAAGGCAAACAGGCCACTTCAAATTTGCACTTCGAGATGGAAACAAAGGCATGGAAAAGAAAAGGGAAGTCAAGCAAAAGGCTTACTCCCAAAGATCAAAGCTAAGGAAGCCCTGGCTGTCCATAAACAAAGGAGTTTCCTCTTATAATAGCAGCCAGCAGAAATCTGTTAAGTAACTAAAGCTCTTGACTTGATGTTACAATGTATGGCAGCCCGCAAGGCATATCTTCTCTGCTCCATTTAAAACTCACATCCAGGCTGCACACGGTGGCTCACGCCTGTAATCCCAGCACTCTGGGAAGCCGAGGCAGGCGGATCACAAGGTCAGGAGATTGAGACCATCCTGGCTAACACAGTGAAACCCCGTCTCTACGAAAAAACACAAAAAATTAGCTGGGCGCGCTACTCGGGAGGCTGAGGCTGGAGAATGGCGTGAACCCGGGAGGTGGAACTTGCAAAACCGAGATCGCGCCACTGCACTCCAGCACTCTGGCCTGGGCAATAGAGCAAGACTCCGTCTCAAAAAAACAAACAAACAAACAAAAAAACTCACATCCAAGAAGCAGCCTGGGAGTGACAGACCCCAGGTTAAACTAGCACAGGTGGCCCTGCCCAACAGGGGGTGTTGGCAGGCAGGGGCTCTGCAGCCAGTGGGGAACAGAAATCTCAACAACCCACTGGTATGTAGAGTCAGATCACAGATGCTGCTAATTTTTCTGACTTGTTTCTCCTCTTACAAATCATCTTAATTCAATGTGAAATTGTTAAAAAGTTCTAGTAACAAATTGGATGGAGGAGGGCTGGACACGCAGAGGAAGAGAATTTGAAAATACAGGGCTGGGCACAGTGGCTCACACCCATGATCCCAGCACTTTGGGAGGCCGAGATGGGTGGATCACAAGGTCAGGAGTCTGAAACCAGCCTGGCTGGCATGGTGAAACCCTGTCTCTACTAAAAATACAAAAATCAGCCGGGCATGGTGGCGCACATCTGTAGTCCCAGCTACTCAGGAGGCTGAGGCAGGAGAATCACTTGTACCCTGGAGGCGGAGGTTGTGGTGAGCCGAGACCCCACACCACTGCACTCCAGCCTAGGTGACAGAGCGAGACTTCATCTCAAAAAAAAAAAAAATGAAAATACAAGACTAAAGGGAAGAGGTTATTTTTAACTTCTGGCTATCCTTGCTGTCTTTTGTGTTTGGAAATAGGATAAAGGAGAGCTACAAAATTGACTTTCACTTGATATTATGCAAAAAGACAGGCCAGGTGCAGTGGCTAATGCCTGTAATCCCAGCACTTTGGGAGGCCAAGGCAGGAAGGATCACTTAAGCTCAGGAGTTCAAGACCAGCCTGGGCAACAACGCAAAACCCCATCTCTACTAAAAACAAAAGACTAGCTGGGTGTGGCAGCACACACCTGTATTCCCAGCTACTTGGGAGGCTTAGGTGGGAGGATGGATTGAGCCCTGGAAGTAAAGGCTGTAAGTGACCCTTGATCATGCCACTGCACTCCAGCCCGGATGACGGAAGAAGACCCTGTCTCAAAAAAAAAAAAAAAAAAAAGACAATACGCCCTATGGCACTTTTAAGAGAAGGGTATTGGAAAATCAAGTAACAGTGTAAGAGTTATCACAAAGTCACAGCAAGCAGGAGCTGAAATGGTCAACTGACCCAGGTGGAGCTGAAAAGAGGAACTGCGAAACCATGACTGACCAGATGCTCAGGGAAAAAGCAGGTCTCACTGTTCAAATATTCTGCATAAGTGAGAAAATAATACAAATATTGTGAGAATAAATACCCTTGTCGCCACACAGAAGAGTGTTATTATTGTGTTCTGTAGATGTCCGATACACTGTCGAGGCCCACTAAGGTGTGCTGCATTTACATCCACAGTTACTTCCCACCTCATCCCTCCATTCCACTGATGTAAGCTGAGGAAGAAGAGGAGTTTTAAGAGGTATCCCAAGTGGTTTAGTTATCCACTGATGTGTAACAAACCACCGCAAAATTCAGTGGCTTAAAACTAATCATTTATTTCGCTCACGAATCTCAATTTGGACAGGACTGGGCAGGAACAGCTTAACTCTGCTCCATGTGGCATCAGGTAGAGTGACTCAACCAGGGCTGGATGACCGACTTTCAAGATGCCTCTGTCTCTGAGCTGGAGCTGCCTGTCAGCTGGAAGCTCGACCAGGGCTGTCCACAAAGAGCCACATGTCCTTCTCCTTCATGTGGATCTCGCCACAGGGCAGCTTGAGCTTCCTCACAGTATGGGAGCTGGACTCCCAGATGGCATGTTCCAAGAGCCCAGATGGAGGCTCCAAGGTTTCTTATGATCTAGCCTGAGAATTCTCAGCATGTCACTTCCATCATATCCCAGTGGACACACAAATAACTAAGGTCAGTTCAGATTCAAGGGAGAGGGAAGTGACTCCACCTCTCAACAGGAGGAAAGAATTTGCAGCTATCTTCAATGCACTGCAACAAGTTTCTGCCAGCAATTAGTCTTCCCCTTCTGCATGAAAATGACATGTCCCTAAATGGGCATGCTCCTTTGGCCCAAGACCCTGCACAAGAGAGATGCAGAGAGCAGACAGCTCAAAACAGAGTCACAGCTGGAAAGGCAGCAGCAAACCTGCTGAGCATACGAGTATCATACCCAAGAAACTAGGATTCACGGTTAGAAGCCGCTGGGATTCTAAGCTTATCTGTTACTCCAGCAATCTGATTAACACAATGTGTGAAACTGTATTCCCGACAACAGCCCTCTAAGTCCTTCCTGCTACATTCCCCATCTCCACAAGTGACCCACCACCCAACCACAGGCCATCACCTCCTAACCAATATGGCCATCTGTCTCTATCTCAGTGTTCCTACTCCCAACACTCATCAAGCCCATTATCTTTTCCCACATTGGCCTACAATCTGTTCCAGGTTTGCTCCCCTCCCATCCCTTCTGCAATCTGCCTGAATTGTGACCTTCCTAAAGCACAAATCTGATCATTCTGCTTTAAAAACAAACAAACAAAAAAAAAAAAACGTGGTTTTAGCCTACTGTCCTTGGGATCAAGTCCAAACTCCTGGTTAACACATATAAGCCTTGTTTGATTTGTGTATTATGTCCATTTGCCATCCAATTTGTGAGTATATTCAATTCTGCTACATAGAAAACAAGAAAAACAAATAGCATGGATGAAACTCATAGTGAGTCAAAAGCTTGTAAGACACGCTCAAGACAGACAAAATAAGTGGAACATACATGTATGTGTTGAACATAGATAAAAAGGACAAAACCAAAGAGTGTTGTTAGTCCTAGGCAGAAAGTCACGGGAGAACCAATCTTTTTTTTTTTTTTTT
>NW_012117154.1:458681-474387 GCF_000951035.1 Colobus angolensis palliatus
AACTTTTTATATGTTTGTTATTTAAATTAGGAGGAAAAGTAAAAGTAATATAGGAAGCCAAATTATTTTCTTTTACTACAAAGATTCAAAAGCTATACATAGGCATAAATTGAGATAATGAAGTAATATGTCCCCATTTACCCATATCCCAGCCTTTTTTTTTTTAGAGAGAGAGACAGGGTCTCACAGCTGTGTCACCCAGCCTAGAGTTCAATAGTGCAATCGGGGCTCATTGCAGTCTCAACCTCCTGGGCTCAAGCAATCCTCCCACCTCAGCCTCCCAATAGATGGGATCAAAGGCATACGTTATCATGCCTGGCTACTTTTTTTTTTTTTTAATTTCTTGTGGAGACAGCATCTTGCTGTGCTGCCCAGGCTGACCAGGGCCAATCTTATCAAATCTTAAATATCAGTAAGGCACAAACTATGCCACTTGACGGTTATGTCATCCTTAATTTGGCCACCCATTTTGACTCCATTTATATACTGTCTAGAAACACAGATTAAAAAACACACACATCATCTCAGCAGGTCTCTGGTAAGCCACAGCTATTGCAGACGTATATATCCAAGTGTCTCTAACAAAGCAACTGTGTGCTGGCTACAGGCACCTTTTACCTTCTGGGCCCTCGTATAACTTCAGCTCTAGTCCTTGTACTGACACCATTGGCAGGGAAGGCTGATGAAGCAGAGGTAGACAGGACTTCAAGTATGAACATCACATGGCCCAGGATTCAGACTGTGCTCCTTCCATTCCATAGGCACCTGATCCTAAGTGTTAACCGATCCCAGATCTCTCCCCGTTTCTTGCTGCATGTTTTGAATTGATGTAATAAACAACGTGATTCAAGCATCTTAACTCAGCCTATGAGCCTCTCTATTCTGTGACTGCTGGAATAGCCTGCTTGGCCATGTTCTTGGAAGATACCACCGCACCAAGGTAATTTCCCACACAACATTCCACCCCCTGCTTTCCCCTCTGGTCTTATCTAGGGCCATTCGCCAACTCAGGTGAATGCAGACTCCAAATGTACTGAGCTGTGTGCAGTGGCCAGGTGCAAATGCTTTCTGTACATCTGTACATGCTGTTCTACCTGGGAAGTCCTTTCCTCCTTTCACCTGATTCCTATTTTCACCTTAAACCTCAGACATCACCTGCCCTGGAAAGTCCTTCCTGACCTCACCCAATCTAGGTAGGTCCCCTGATAATCCCTATCCATGCCTTCTATCGTACTTAACATGGTGACCTTTAATTGTTCATTTACTTAGCTCCCTGCTCCCTTACAAACAGGGAATGTCATCTCTGAATGAATCTTTCCTCTCCATGTGACTCATGCCTCCAGCCCTACCTAGCACACAATCTGGCATGTAACAGGCAATCAATAAACCTTCAATGAATGCCTTGATCGAGCACAAGGAACGTAAGCAAATTTCCTGTGGAAAAAAAGAATTGTATTAAGTTCTTTGGGTCAACAATTCTTACTAAATGTGATTGCTAATGTAAGTGCAGAAAATACGGAAAACTGAGCTGAATCTGCCATCGCTTCTTGGTATTACTGCATCAAGCAAAGTAAGTGAAACATAGATGTTCAATAAATATGTTCATGAATGAATAAGCGAAAATACGAATATGTGAATGCCACATTTTTTAAAACTGAATTTTAAGATCCATTTATCTGTTGTTAGGAAACTATAGAATGACCACAGATCAAAGCCATTTGAAATATCCAAAATTAAAAATGATATTTTAAATATCTTTAAGAGTTGTATAGTCTTAAAGATGTGAAAAAATGTAAGATCCCATCAAATTCAAATGTCTTTCTTACATAATATATTTTTCTATTTAATATCTTAGGACCCTGTAAAATTCAAATGGGGCTGTGAAGTTAGGTGAAACATACATGCACAGGTTCATAAGAGTCCCTCAAAATGCAAAATCCCATCAAGCAATCAACCTGAAGGGGAACTGTTGACTTGGTTAGAAGACAGTGAGCTATGAGATCAATCCCTTTTTAAGTTTTGAATCCTGATTTATAAAATGGAGCTCAGGGTAACAGCCAGAGTGGTCAACATGAATGGCTCTGGACGTCTCTAGCTCCTGGTTGCAAGACCCACTGATGTCTCTGATCACAAGTGAAATTAGCTAACTGGACTGTGGCAATCCTCCTCATTGGGAAGGCATTCTTCTACCCTAGAAAATTAAGAATTAAGTAACCACGGCCGGGCACGGTGGCTCACGCCTGTAATCCCAGCACTTTGGGAGGCCGAAGCGGTCAGATCATGAGGTCAGGAGATCAAGACCATCCTGACCAACATGGTGAAACTCCGTCTCTACTAAAAATACAAAAATTAGCTGGTCGTGGTGGCGTGTGCCTGTAATTCCAGCTACTCGGGAGGCTGAGGCAGGAGAATGGCTTGAACCAGGAAGTCAGAGGTTGCAGTGAGCCAAGATTGAGCCACTGCTCTCCAGCCTGGCAACAGAGAGAGACTCCATCTAAAATAAAAAAAAAAAAAAGGCCGGGCGCGGTGGCTCAAGCCTGTAATCCCAGCACTTTGGGAGGCCGAGACGGGCGGATCACAAGGTCAGGAGATCGAGACCATCCTGGCTAACACGGTGAAACCCCGTCTCTACTAAAAAATACAAAAAACTAGCCGGGTGAGGTGGCGGGCGCCTGTAGTCCCAGCTACTTGGGAGGCTGAGGCAGGAGAATGGCGTGAACCTGGGAGGCGGAACTTGCAGTGAGCTGAGATCCGGCCACTGCACTCCAGCTTGAGTGACAGAGCGAGACTCCGTCTCAAAAAAAAAAAAAAAAAAAAAGAACTAAGTAACTACCATTCGGCAAGGTCTTAATTAAACCTTCCTTGGAAAGTCAGTACTGAGATAGCTGTGGCAGAGATGCTAATTATCTCCCCAAATCTAGCCTTTCTTTCTCCCTTACAGGAACAGAACTCCCGGTTTCTGCTGAATCCATGACTGTCCAGCTAGGGAATGCATTTCTCAGCCTACCCTACACCTCAGTGACCAAGGGAGCTATGTGACTAAGTTCTGGACAATGGAATGGGAGCAGAAGTCACCATGTGCAATTTCTGGATCACAAATGTATTTTTTTAATTTATTAATTTTTTAGAGATGAGGTTTTACTCTAGTACAGTGGCAATCAAAGCTCACAGCAACCTCAAACTTCTGGTCTCAAGTGATCCTCCCACCCCAGCCTCTTAAGTAGCTGGGACCACAGGCAGGAGCCACCACGCCCAGATAGATTGCAGTTTTAAAGAGGAAACTGGTTGTCTTCCAACCTGCTCTCTTCCCCCATTCTGAAGGCTAGAATGTGGATGAAGCTGACGGTGGTGGAATACCAGGGGAGCCAGACTCTAGCAAGAGAGAACCACTACCTAGGATAGAGGAGGGAAGATGGCAGAAAGAACCAAGGAAGAAGATGAGGAATAAAATGGGTCCCTGGATGGACTTCCAAAGCAAAACCACTGCCCAGAGAGAGAAATTTAACTTCTAGCTTGTTTGAGCCCCTGTAGCTCTGGGTCCCATTGTTATACAGCTTAGCCTGTATCCTATATAATATATAATATAGTTCCTTAAGATGCTGTACATCTTTTAGCCCCATAAAGACATATAATTAACAATTTAGGAAATTAAAAGCACAGCAGTCATATTTTATGTTAAAAAGGAACCCGTACATATTTAACATTTTATGTAATTGCAATATTTTGGAAAGTCTGGCCTTGGCTTTAATTGAAATCTTGCTAAATTTATATATATTAGGATATATAAGACAACTTCAAGCTTACCGTATTTGTAAATTTAGTACAGTCATACACCACATAATGTCTCGCCCAACGATGGACCACATATATGATGGCTATCCCATAAGATTACAACGAAGGTAAAAAAATTCCTATGGTCTAATGACATTGTACTACAGCACAGTACTCACGTATTTCTGGTGATGCTGGTGTACACAAACCTAGTGGGCTGCTGGTCATATAAAAGTATAGCATAGACAAGGCCGGGGCACGGTGGCTCATGCCTGTAATCCCAGCACTTTGGGAGGCCGAGGCAAGTAGATCCCTTGAGGTCAAGAGATCGAGACCATCCTAACCAACCTGGTGAAACCCCGCCTAATACAAAAATTAGCTGGGTATGGTGGTGTGCGCCTGCAGTCCCAGCTACTAGGAAGGCTGAGGCAGGAGAATTGCTTGAACCCAGGAGGCAGAGGTTGCAGTGAGCTGAGATCACACCACTGCACTCCAGCCTGGCACCAAAGCTAGATTCTGTCTCTAAAATAAAATAAAATAAAATGTATGGCACAGACAATTACATACAGCACACAGTACCTGATAATAAACAACTGTTACTGGTTTATGTGTTTGCTACGTTTTCTATTATTTTAGAGTGGACTCCTTCTACTTAGTAAAAAAAAAAAAAAAAAAAAAAAAATGGCTGGGTATGGTGGCTCATGCCTGTAATCCCAGTACTTTGGGAGGCCGAGGCAGGTGGATCACTTGAGGTCAGGGGTTTGAGACCAGTCTGGCCAACATGTGAAACCTCATCTCTGCTAAAAATACAAAAAGTAGCCAGGTGCGGTGGCAGGCACCTGTAATCCCAGCTACTTGGGAGGCTGAGGCAGAATTGCTGGAACCTGGGGGCCAGAGGTTGCAGGGAGCCAAGATCACACTTGAACTCTAGCCTGGACAACAGAGTGAGATTCTGTCTCAAAAAAAACAACAACAAAACAGTAACAGCCTGAGGCAGGTCCTTCAGGAACTACTGGGGGGAAGGCATTGTTATCACAGGAGTTCACCATTCCATGCATGTTACTGCCCATGAAGACCTTCTAGGAGGATACATGTGCAGTTAAAGTCAGTGATACTGACGATCCTGATCCTGGGTAGCCTAGGCTAATGTGTGTGTTTGTGTGTTCGTTTTTAACAAAAAAAGTTTACAGAGTAAGAAACAGGCTGGGCGTGGTGACTCACGTCTATAATCCCAGTGCTTGGGGGATGCTGAGGTGGGAGGACTGCTTGAAGCCAGGAGTTGGAGATCAGCCTAGGAAACACAGCAATTTGTATGTTCACAAATTTGTAGAGATATATAAAAACAAAATTTTAAAAACCAAATTTTTTAAAAAATATAAAATCTTAGAAAAACGCTTTTAGAATAAGGATATAAAAATTTTTACAGCTGTACAATGTGTTTGTGTTTTAAGCTGTGTTATTACAAAAGAATCAAAAATTTTATACAATCAAGTTTATAAAGTAAAAATGTGATAGTAAGCTAAGATTAATTTATTACCAAAGAAGGAGGCTGTTATAAATTCAGTGTAGCCCAAGTGCACAGTGTTTTTTAAGTCTAAAGTAGTGACTGTTGTGTCCCACACTTTCACGTTCACACGCTACTCACAAACGGACTCCCTGAGCCATTTTCAGTCCTGTAAGCTCCATTCATGGCAAGTGCCCTAGACAGGTGTACTGTTATTTGTTATACTGTATCTTTACTGTGCCTTTTCTGTGTTTAGATACACAAATACTTACCACTGTGTTACAGCTGCGTACAGTATCCAGTGCAGTAACATGCTGTACAGGTTTACAGCTTAGGAGCAATAGGCTACCCCGTAAATCCCAGGTGTGAAGTGGGCTACAGCATCTAGATTTGTGTAAGCACACTCTATGATGTTTGCATGATGAAATCACCTGAGGATGCATTTCTCACAATGTGTATCTGTCGTGAAGCAACACATAACTATAATGTATAAGAGTTACGTAAGTGTTCAAAAACGTGGTGTCTGTTAATCCAGACAACTTAAAAATCTAAAAAGAAACTGGGAGGAGGGGAGGGACCCATGAGGAAGGAGTAGGAGCAAGTAGATGGACCCAGGGGGTGGGGAGGCACTTGTAGTTCTAGCAGTGAGTTCATGGGCATTTATTATATTACTTCAAATCCACAGGTGAATGAGAGCCATGCATAAACCAACGATGAGAGTACATTTGGAACAAGGAGTATGGTTAACCCAATTCTATGCACCTAGAGTCCTAAAATGAAATGAAATCTTTTAAGACATTTGAGTTTGTAGGCTAGGCGCAGTGGCTCACACCTGTAATACCAGCACTTTGGGAGGCTGAGGCGAGCGGATCACGAGGTCAGGAGATGGAGACTATCCTGGCTAACAAGGTGAAAATCCGTCTCTACTAAACATACAAAAAAAATTAGCTGGGCATGGTGGTGGGCACCTGTAGTCCCAGCTACTCAGGAGGCTGAGGCAAGAGAATGGCATGAACCCGGGAGGCAGGGCTTGTAGTGAGCTGAGATCGTGCCACTGCACTCTAGCCTGGGCAACAGAGCAAGACTCCCTCTCATAAATAAATAAACAAATAAATGTCCAAGGAGCTGGGAGTGGTGGCTCAAGGCTGTAATCCCAGCACTGGGAGGCCAAGGTGGGTGGATTACCTGAGGTCAGGAGTTCAAGACCACCCTGGCCAACATGGTAAAACCCCGTCTCTACTAAAAATATAAAAAATTAGCCAGGCGTGGTGGTAGGTGCCTGTAATTCCAGCTACTTGGGAAGCTGAGGCAGGAGAATCACTTGAACCCAGGAAGCAGAGGTTGCAGTAAGCCAAGATTGCACCACTGCAGTCCAGCCTGGGCAACAGAGCCAGACTTCGTCTCAAAAAAAAGGCCAAGGAATTGGTTACTGATAAAATCTGGAAGTTTGTGCCCTCTGAACCTCATGCTGAAATGTAATCCCCAGTGGTTGAGGTGGGGCCTAGTGGGAGGTGCTTGCGTCACGGGAGCAGATTCCTCATGAATAGTGTGGTGCTGTCCTCCCCACAGTGAGTGAGTTCTCACAAGACCTGATTGTTTAAAAGTGTGTGGCACCTCCCCCAGCTCAGTTCACTCTCACCACCTTCCCCAGCTCAGTTCACTCTCATTCCCATTCTCGCCATGTGATACACCTGCACCTCTGTCGCTTTCTGCCGTGACTATAAGTTCCTCAAGGCCCTCACCAGAAGCACATGCTGGCACCACACTTCCTGTATGGCTTGCAGATCCCTCTTCTTTATAAATTATCCAGCTCCAGGTACTTCTTTATAGCAATGCAAGAACCGTCTAATGCAGTTACCACATGACAAGGACTCTTCGTAGTTCAAAAAGAAAAGCCAGATATCAGCAATTTCATATGATTTGACCTACTTGATTATTTAATTTATATTTTCAATAAATTGAAAATCATTTTTAAAATAAAAATGAAGTTTATGAATCATCTTTTCTGCATATGAAAATTAGCCCTGAGTTGGCCAGACATGGTGGCTCACACCTGTAATCCCAGTATTTTGGGAGGCCGAGGTGGGCGGATCATGAGGTCAGGAAATCAAGACCATCCTGACTAACATAGTGAAATCCCATCTCTACTAAAAATATAAACAATTAGCCAGGCGTGGTGGCGGGCGCCTGTAGTCCCAGCTACTCAGGAGGCTGAGGCAGGAGAATGGCGTGAACCTGGAAGGCAGAGTTTACAGTGAGCTGATATCACGCCTCTGCACTTCAGTCTGGGTGACTGAGCAAGACTTCGTCTCAAAAAAAAAAAAAAAAAGAAAGAAAATTAGCCCCAAGTTCACCAAAACCGTCACATCAACAGCTGGTCTCCTTCTACCAAACATACGAGACACAAGTACTGTTTGATTGGACCTAGATTCATAAAAGCTTTATTTATTTCAGAATCTCAATGATCTAGATCTCTTTAAAACCATTCATTCGTTCCTCTAGTTACTAGAAAGGGCAGAGGCATTGGTTAAAATCTTATCTCTCACTTAGCAACTGGTTAAAATCTTGTCTAGGCCAGTAATCCTAGCACTTTGGGAAGCCGAGGAAGGCAGATTGCCTGAGCTCAGGAGTTCGAGACCTGCCTGCGCAACACGGTGAAACCCGGTCTCTGCTAAAACACAATTAGCCGGGCGTGGCAGCATGTGCCTATAGTCCCAGCTACTTGGGAGGGTGAGGCAGGAGAATTGCTTGAATCCGGGAGGTGGAAGTTGCAGTGAGCTGAGAGTGCACCACTGCACTCCAGCCTGGGCGACACAGCAAGACTCCGTCTCCAAAAAAAAAAAAAAGAAAGAAAAGAAAGAAAACCTTGTCTATCACTTAGCAATGATATTCCTATCACTTTAGGAATGTCATTTAATCTTATAACCTAAGTTTTCTTATCTTCAAAATGGCAATAATAATAATAAAACTTTGTAAAGCCGTAAGTATTAGTGATGGCAGCAGCAGGCAGTCTGGAGCAGGGCAGGCATGGCCAGGAATACGCGCTCTGTGGAACCAAGTGAAGCTTGGAGCAGGCAGGAGCCCTTCCCGGTTCTGAGTTGGTGGGGCGGGAGCCCAGTGCTCCTGGGCATAGCTGCAGCCTCCCAGCCGCAGCTGCGGACCTGGGCATCCCTGTGCTCTCAGGGGCCCCAGAAGCCCCTCTTCCCCACAGGCTTTTAAGTGCCTGATTCCGCTGCCTGGCCTCTCCCTGCTCCCTGTGCCCGCTCTGATTCTGGAGCAAAACTGAAGCTGAGCCTGGGCGCTATCCCAACCCGGCCAGGTGAGTGCCGCTCAGGATGGCGCTGACACACCAGCCCCCTGCCACCTCAGCCCCCTCTAGACTTTGGGAGCCACTCTGGACTAATCCTCTTGACTACGAGGATGGGAGGGAGGCCGAGGAGGAGCTGAGGACGGCTGGTTGCAGGCCTGCAGGCACCCCTCAGCACAAACAGCCTGGGCGCCTTGGACGACATGACTGACAGCAGAAGGCAGACAGGCTGATAGGTAGAAAGGGTCGGGTCCCTGGCGATGCCCCACCTTCAAGCCAAGACCAGCCCAAAACCTTGGGGACCTGGCTGTTAGTTCCGGGTGAAGCCTGTGGCCCAGAGTGAGAAGGGATGGTGCTTTTTCTGGCCCGCCCATGGCTGCCCATGGACCAATGAGCACGCACTTCCTCCCTTCTGAGCCCATGAAAACCTCAGACCCAACCAGATTCACACAGACACTGGGACTACCAGCTGCAGAAAGGAGATACCCATTTCAGGTCTTCTGAGAGCTGTTCTGCCACTCAATGAAGCTCCTCTCTGCCTTGCTCACCTTCCAGTTGCTCACCCTCCACGTACCTCATTCTTCCTGGATGCAGGACAATAACTCAGGACCCACCAAATGGCAGTACTAAAAGCTGTAAGACAAACCAGGGCTGAAACATGTCCCCGTGCTGACTACATTGCAGGCAACAAGGAGAGAAGAACTGTGACCCTTCGAGAAGCCAAGATCTAGGGGCTCCCCAATCCAAGGCTGTAAACACCCTGTTTGGGGCTCTGCGGTTCCCAGCATCTCCATGCTTCCAGGTGCCACCATGTTCCCCTTGTCCAGACGCGGGTGCCCTCAGTGAAAGCCTCATTCAGTACACCTGGTCCAGCCCCAGTCTTGCATGGAGCCCCCCACCCCCAGACCCTGCACTTGCTCACCCACACACGCCTTGCCACTCTGCACCTGGCTTGCCCCTGACAGGTGTGCGATCTGAGCTGGTAGAATGAGCTGAGAGCAGCCTACCAGGCCAAGTGGGTGGAATAAGCCCAGTGGGCACAAGCAATACTCAGGCAGAAGGCGCCGCTAGCCACAGAGGTTTCTGTCTGGTGAAGCAACACCCCAAGGATCCCGTGACATCGGGGTAATGTTTATAAAATACCTAGCAAGGGCTCAATAAATGGCTTATTACCACCATAAGTGTCTACAGGGCTAAAAGAAACATTACAAACCTCCAGGAGAGAGCGTACTGTCTTAACACACTGCACTGCTCCAGGCCCGTCTGCCTGATGCTCTGCCCGCTCCGGGGCCCCCACCAGAAAGTCTCTCGCTATCCTATACTATCTGCACCTGCCTCCAGTTATTTTGGTTCACCCTGAATCCCAGTCAATTATTTCTTGTTTACTTCCCCCTTTGTCCTCTTCTCTCATCTCAATACAGCATCTTACAGATAATCTTCATGAAATGGGAATCCAGTAAACATGGCTAGCATCAGCAAAATCCCCACTGGATTATCTACATGGCAGGGAACAATGGCGGGTGAGGACCCACAAGTCAGGGGAAGGAAGCTGCAAGGGTGGGTTGGAGTCAGACCTCCATGAGCCTCAGGACACGGACTGCACCTAGAGGGATGACATCCACCAAAAGCTTATGCAACAGTGTCCCAACTGGATGTGGGTCCAGAACGACTAACTGGCCATCAAGAGGAATGCCCAAGGAAGGGACATGGGACAGGCTATTTTCACAGCTCACACAAAAGACAGTGCACATGAGGATGCAAAGAGGAGCAGTGGAGATGAAGGAGCAGAGCCGACAATTTAGGAAGTGCTGTTGGAATTAGTAACTTCACAGAAGTGAGGAGGAGGTGCGAGGAAAAGCAGCCTGGTGTGTTAATTTGAGATTTTCTCTTTTTTAAGCAGAAAAATACAAACACAACTCATTTTGGACATGTGGCTGAGGCTGAAGTATTTTCAGAATACTCAGGGAAAGACGTTTAGGACGTAGGTGGTGATATACCCCAGCCACTCAGGTTGATTTAGGAAACAAGATGTTGTAGGAATGGATGAGATGACCTGAGAGAGAGTGCTGCTGAATAAAAATATAACATGAGCCACAAATATAAGCCACACACACGGTTTTAACTTTCCTAGCAGTGACCAGACATGGAGGCTAACATCTTTAATCCAAGTATTTTGGGAGGCCACGGAGGCAGGATCCCTTGAGCTCTAAGTTTGAGGCTACAGTGAGCTGTGATGGCCACTGTACTCTAGCCTAGGTGACACAGTAAGACCCTGTCTGAAAAATAATAAGAACAATAAAATTTTCTAGCAGCCACATTAAAAACATAAAAAGAAACAGGTGAAAATAATTTTACTAA
Organism: Colobus angolensis palliatus; assembly: GCF_000951035.1. NCBI lineage: Eukaryota > Metazoa > Chordata > Mammalia > Primates > Cercopithecidae > Colobus > Colobus angolensis. Next base: position 469,622 of record NW_012117154.1, read on the forward strand.
CATAGTTAACCCAAAATATCCAAAGAGAAAGGGGGTCACAAAGGCTAGGAAAGAGCACTCATAAAAACACAAATTTGAGGCCGGACGTGGTGGCTCATGTCTGTAATCCCAGCACTTTGGGAGGCCGAGGTAGGTGGATCACTTGAGGTCAGGAGTTCAAGACCAGCCTAGCCAACATGGCAAAACCCCGTCTCTACTAAAAATACAAAAATTAGCCCGGTGTGGTGGCGCACACCTGTAGTTCTAGCTACGCCGGGGGCTGAGGCATAAGAATCACTTGAACCCAGGAGGTGGAGGTCCCAGTGAGCCGAGATCACACCACTGCACTCCAGCCTGGGTGACAGCAAGACTCTGTCTCAGAAAAAATAAAAAACAAAAAATAAAAGCAAATTTGGTTTTGACTAAGACACATCAGTTCCTTATGGGACACAAGTAAACATGGTACTCACAGTTCCTGAGGAAGAGGATGATCTCTGTAAATTCTCACTTTGTACCCAAATGCTCTCCGTCACAAATGCTATGTGTTCTGCTTCAAGTATAAAAGGAGACACAAGAAATAGAGCCCACTTGTTCAAGTCTTCAATGGACTGTAGAGAGGGAAAGAAACATAACGAGATTGTCACTTCACACCACAACTGCCATAAATGTCAACCCCCTCTGAAACACACCCTCCCCTATAATTCCAGGTAACATCTAAATAAGCTTATCTGATGCTCCTCTGTAGGCCACAGGAACCCTGTGTTTCTTGTTTAGCTGTGACTATTTAAGCACCTGCAAAAGCCCATCTATGACTCAGGACAGCTTTAACATCTCTAGACAATTGTTCTCAAGCAATGAATTCTGAAACGGGGCTTATCCCCACCATTCCTCACTGCTTAGCACATAATAGCTAACTGGGAAGTACATTTAAAGATGAGGAGGCTGGCAAGCACAGTGGCTCACACCTGTAATGCTAGCACTTTGGGAGGCTAAGGTGGGCGGATCGCTTGAGCCCAGGAGTTCAAGACCAGCCTGGCCAACATGGTGAAACCTTATCTCTACAAAAACATACCAAAAAAATGAGTTGGGCATGGGGGCCTGTAGTCCCAGCTACTCAGGAAGCTGAGGTGGGAGGATCACTTGAGCCTGGGAGCCCAAGGTTGCAGTGAGCTGAGATCATGCCACTACACTCCAGCCTTGGGTGACAGAGTGAGACCCTATCTCAAAAAAAAAAAAAAGATCAGGAGGCCTAGAGGTACGTACCCACCAACAAAAGCTCCTTACTCACAGAAGCCCAAAGGGCTATTCCTTCATTCCCTACAGCCATCACAGCACGGGCATAAGGCAGTTTTTCTTTACGCCTTCCTTATAGTGAAATCAACCCTGCTCCTCTCCCTGAGATCTGGGAAGTGTGCAAGTCTCTGGATGCTCACACAGCAGTCAAATCCAGGGAGAAAAGCTATTTCAGGGAAAGGCATTTACCATATGCAGAGATGCAATCAGACATACTTTAATGGAATGTAAACTCCAGTCAGGAGTGATTGTAGTTTTTAAAAAAGAAGATTAGAATCAAGATTGGTTAGCAAATCAGATATACCCAGTTATCTCTTGTTTTCTTTCCTGAAATCTCTCTAAGAAAAACAGCAAATTGATTTTAAAAGGCTTTGACATACAGGGCATAGCCAGAGGAGAAAAAGATGAAATCTAAGCTGGGCACGCAAGGGGCTTTCACCATTCACCCAGAACAAAGGTAACTAAGCAGGCTCCACTGTGCTGCATATCAGTTCAAATCTGCTTGATAAAAAGCTGTTGAACTAAATGAATGAAAATTTAGGGAAGAATTTGCCCCTCCCTCAGTAAACATAATTATCAATATAGTGGTTAAAAAGTATGTCCACTTAGGCCGGGCGCAGTGGCTCAAGTCTATAATCCCAGAACCTTGAAAGGCTGAGGCACCTGAGGTTGGGAATTGGAGACCAACCAACATGAAGAAACCCCATCTCTACTAAAAATACAAAATTAGCCAGGCATGGTGGTGCATGCCTGTAATCCCAGCTACTCGGTAGGCTGAGGCAGGAGAATCACTTCAACCCGGGAGGCAGAGGTGCGGTGAGCCGAGATCGCGCCATTGCACACTAACCTGGGCAACAAGAGCAAAACTCCATCTCAAAAAAAAAAACCATGTTCACTTTATCCAAGCATAGAATATGTATATTAAACATATATTAAACAGTCAAAAAGCTTGACATTGCCAATTTGTATAAACTATCTTTGGTTAAACCTACCAATTGATTGTAGCGCATTCCATTATAAACATACACATTCAGTATTGATGCATTTGATTTTAAATGTATAACATATGAGAACAGGCCAGGCTTGGTGGCTCACACCTGTAATCCCAGCACTTTGGGAGGCCAAGGTGGGCAGATCACCTGAGGTCAGGAGTTCAAAACCAGCCTGGCCATCACTTTGGTGAAACCCTGTCTCTACTAAAAATACAAAAATTAGCCAGGCATGGTGGCTCATGCCTGTAATCCCAGCTGCTCAGGATGCCAAAAGAGGAGAATCACTTGAACTTGGGAGGTGGAGATTGCTGTGAGCCGAGATCGCACCACTGCACTCCAGCCTGAGACAGAATGAGATCCATCTCAATATATGGGCATGAGAGTCAGGTGTGTCCTTATTTCAGCCCAAGTAGACTGAGGTATCCATCAAAGTAGACCCAAGTAGACTGAGGTATCCACCAAATCATCCACCTGATCATATTTTAAATCTCAAAATAACAGCAGCCAACCACAAATAAATGGTCAAGCTTTCCACCTGCAGACCTTAAACATCACAGCTTAAACCCAACAACCATTAAATTTACTATTTCAGGTCAAGCTGCTTTGCTAAACAGGCTAATTTCCTAATAGGAAAAAGATACGAACTACAATAGGAACTGTGATTTAAAGGCGACAGGGACGCAGAGCATGGCAGTCCCATCTAGTCCAGAAAACCAGGAAATGACGCAGCGATATCTAACCAAATCTGTAGGCAAAGCTTACTGTGCAGAGTGAGAAAGCAGAGTTGCAGAATCCCTGAAAGCACCAGCCACTCCTACTCCAGCGTGCACAGGTAGGCAAGGGCTGAAAACCACTAGCTATGGTTAGCGTTGTTAACAGAAGACCAGCAGAGACATGAAAATGTTCAAAACCAAAACTGTCCAAGAAAATCAGACATTCCCATCTCAACGTTTTTATGTGTCCAAAATTTCTATTCTGACCTAAATCCTAAAAGTAATTGATCCCATTTGGAAACTGCTACAAAAAGCTCACCCCTCAATTTTTTCCCATTTTACTGAGTCATCTTTCTCAATCAGGTTAATTCTCACCGCTCCAAGCCATACATTGTATGTAATGAATGAACGTCTTCCCCTTTTGTCTGGGTAGTGTCAGTTATGCGGAGGTGGTACTAGTTATGTGCATAACTAGTACCTTGAGAGACCTGAGAAAACAGTCATTCATATTCAGTGTGTCCTAATACATACATAGTACTAACAAAAAAGAATATTTTGTATTTGCTAGTGGCACAATTTCATCCCGGATCTAAGCATAGCCTCCAGGCAATGTTCAAACCTTAGATAAGATTCAATTTCCCACAGGGGTTTTATGGTGTGACATATGCAGAAAACATCATTTTAAGGCTAAAAGTGAGGCAATATTCCAGAAAGCAGAGGAAAGGGACAAGAAACTGATTAAAAGCAAAACATGTTTAAATACTGAGAACAATGCTCCCGATGTCCATGAAATTTTGTGCAATACTGCACTGTGAAACCAAGCCCATTTCCAAAAACAGCTGAATGGAAAGATCTATTGTTCCCTTTACAGCAAGGCAGCAGACTTTTTACAGAGATTAATTGACTGGCCCAAGTCACAATGTAGGTGACAGAGTGGGCAGAACACGTAACCACCATCCTAAGTATTGGGTCAAAACAAACAAAGGCTGAGTGTCAACTGAAACTTAAAGGCCACAAAGATCATCACTCGGGTGCCCAAGTTGGTAAATAACGCAACTGACAGAAGACGGAGAGGGGAAAGTGCAGTTTTTTACATTTTGGAGACATCTGACAAAAAGCTGATGACACGTGGGAGTTTTTTGTTTGGGATCTTTTTTTTTTCTTAAGACAGGGTCTTGCTTTGTCACCCAGACTGGAGTGCAATGCCTCAATCATAGCTCACTGTGGCTTCAACCTCCGGGACTCAAGTGAACCTCCCGGGCTCAAGTGACACTCCCGCCTCACCCTCCCTAGTAGCTGGGACTACAGGTGCCTGCCACCACACCGACTTAAGTTTGTTTGTTTTTTTTTTTTTTTTGTAGAGAGGGTTCTAGCTATGTTGCCCAGGCTGGTCTCCATCTCCTGGGCTCAAAGCTATCCTCCCTCCTGGGCCTCCCAAAATGCAGGGATTACAGGCATAAGCCACCGCTCCCGACCGGCCACAGCTGTCTTTCCTGGTTCACAGTCACCCAAACGCCGGCTCCAAGGGTGGGAAAGGAGGTCAGGGGCGACCCCAGGTGGGCGCTGCTGGCGTCCGGCTGCCAATCCACAGCTCACGTCCTCACAGGTGCGCGCCTAGAGTCACGCGTCCACGCACCGCCCCGCTGACCGGGAAGAGGCGACAGGGTCCGTGGTCCGAGTCCCGCACCTCCGGCCTCTCTCTGGGCCCCGGGGCACCCACCCCTCCCGCGGCGCACAGGCGGCAATAAGGACGCCACCCCGGGGCTCCTGAACTCCCGGGCTCCCGGCA
>NW_012117154.1:474647-474947 GCF_000951035.1 Colobus angolensis palliatus
GCCCAGGGCTGGTGGTGGCGGCGAGGGGCAGCGCTGGGGTGGGGGGTGTGCACCGGGGTCAGTGGCTGCACCCAGGGAGGGGGCTCAGGAGGGGGTGAAGGCCGGGGTGAGGGGCCGCACCCGGGCTGAGGAGTGGGATGCATAGGTTGTGGATGCAGGGGAGGGGAGGCCTCAGTGGCTACCCGACCTGTTTAAGCCAAGTCCGGCCTCCCTTCCTTGGAGGAGTGGGAGGCGGATTGAGGAGGGGGCTCTGCCTATGTTCAAGGCCAACGTTTACTAACCAGCACCACACCCGGAGTC
>NW_012117154.1:475902-485270 GCF_000951035.1 Colobus angolensis palliatus
AGAGACAGGGTCTCGCTGTGTCACCCAGGCTGGTCTCAAACTCCTGGTCTCAAGCAGTCAAACTCCTGCCTGGATCTCCCAAAGTGCTGGGATTACAAGTGTGAGCCACAGCGCCTAGCCATAAAGATAGATTTTTAAAGTACCTTGACCATTTGTTCATCTGCTTTAAAATAGCTGCATAGAATACCCACTCTCAGAACTTCAGACTTTTGGTTAGATAACATAGTAAATTTCCCCCATTGCATATAGCAATAGATTTTTAAAAGAGAAAAATCCAAAAAGAAATAACTGGGCCCAAAAGCAAGCATCTCTGTGGACCAGAAATAGAAGAAAAACAGTAAGTGATGAACAGGACTAAAGCCATATCCTACAGTTCTCTACAGGACAGTAGCAGCTGGGAAGTGGGTTCCTGCATGGTAACAAGACCTTAAAATTGTGTCACTGGAGAAGGATGTGCAGTTCTCTCTGAGGAGAGATTCGGCCACTCCAGGACAACACAGGGCTACAAGTCAGGAATTTGAAAATGAAAACTGCTCAACAGTGATAAGTCCTAAATGTTTCACTGAACAACCTTTCAAATAGCCTTCTTGAAGTTTGCTGAATTATGGCTAGAAGGACCACTCCCTACCCCTGCTAGGTATGGAGAGGTCATCTCTTCTATCTGAAGGTCACCAACATCTCCAGTTTTTCCAAATTCCCTAAGGGTTTTGAGACCACACCTTCCCACAGGTACCATAACTCCACCTGGCCAACAGGAATTGCCCAGGTTTACCCTTCCTTAGGTGTTTCAAGATACGGTCTCAGAATACATCATGGGAAAATTACATTTTGTGGTGAATCCTGTATACCAATTCTAGGTTAAAAGCATGGGGGTCTTTGTATTGGTGCCCTCTTGGGTCACAAACACCTTCTAAAGGAAGAATTTGCAATCTGCTAATCTTTATCAATACAATAAATGAATCAGTAATACAAACATACCCAAATAATGAGACTCAGCAGTAACACATTTTACCCTACATACCACCATGGTTCAACATGAGCTGACCCTTGCATTGAAGAGTACTGATACCATTCACGCCTGGGGAAGGAATAGAGGGAGGAAGATATGAAGGTCACAGTGAGAAGTAAAACAGCCACACAACAAGCTCTGTTTATGATACCACCCTAAAATGATTTCATTTTGCAAAGGTCAAGGATAGAGCTGAGTTTCATCATCCCCACATAACAAAGGAATAGGGGAAGGATGCAAAAATAATACATCAAGGGATATTAATGTGTATGTACCTAATCCTCATCCTGTAGTCCCTCACTGCTCAAAGTGTGGTCCTTAGAGCAGGAACAGCAGCATCACTTGGAAGCTCGCTGGAAATGTGGAATCCTAGGCTCCACCCAACCCCAAATCAGCGTCTGCATTTTAACAAAATCCCAGGACACTCACAAACACGTTAAAGTTAGAGAAGCACTGCTAACATCTTCCTCTGTCATTCCCTGGGTCTGGGCTACTCTAGACTCTTATTAATAAGACATTTCCAAAATGATGTGGAAAATAAAAATAAGACCATAGGGTTTTTTTTTTTTTTTAGATGAAGTCTCACTCGCCCAGGCTGGAGTATGGCATGATCTCGGCTCACTGCAACCTCCACCTCCCAAGTTCAAGTGATTCTCCTGCCTCAGCCTCCCGAGTAGCTGGGATTACAAGCACGTGCCACCACACCTGGCTAATTTGTGTATTTTTAGTAGAGATGGGGTTTCAACATGTTGGCCAGGCTGGTCTCAAACTCTAACCTCAGGTGATCCTCCCACCTCGGCTTCCCAATGTGCTGGGATTATAGGCGTGAGCCACTTTGCCTGGCCAGACCAGGGATTTAGAAGCAAGACTTTGTCATTTATATGAACACTGAAGAAAGGAAGAAGAGTGAACCAGCTAGCCACTGAAGACCACCTCTGAAACCCATCAACACAACTGGCTTTCTATAGGAAGAGTCTCCACAGATTCAAGAAGTCTCTAGTTTCTTGCCCTTAGGAAAGCATGCCCTGGGAATAATAGTTTGGGGACAAGAGAGAGTAGAGTATTTACTGTCCTATCCCCCATTAAATACATAACAGAACTTCCCCAGGGAAAGCCTATTATACTCACATTAACTCAGTACCTGTTTGAACTTGGAGAGTATTCAGAATTCTCATCAGTCATATGGCCAGAGCTGAGAAGGATAGCTTATTTTGTTTGTTTTTGAGACAGGGTCTTGCTGTGTCACCCAGGCTGGAGGGCAGTGGTGCGATCCTGGCACACTGCAGCCTCAACCTCTTGGGCTCAAGCAATCCTCCCTCCTCAGTTTCCCAAAGTGTTAGGATTATAGGCATGAGCCACCACACCTGGCTAATTTTTGTATTTTTTGTAGAGATAAGGTTTCACCATGTTGCCCAGGCTGGTTTCCAACTCCTGAGCTCAAGCCATCCGCCCACCTCAGCCTCCCAAAGTTGTGGGATTACAGACACATGCTACCACGCCTGGCTAATTTTTGTATTTTTTTTGTAGAGACAGGATTTCGCCATGTTGCCCAGGCTTGTCTCGAACTCCTGGATTCAAGCATTCTACCCACCTCGGCCTCCCAAAGTACCAGGATTACAAGCATGAGCCACCGTGCCCGGCCTAGGATACTTTCTAAGAACCAAGGAACTATACAGAAAATGTTGATCTCTATTCAGTAACTTTAATACGTATATTAATATGTTCTTGTTTTTAGAACAATCATGTTGTCAAATTAAACAAAAAGTAATTTTATTTTGTTAATCAAAATAAAGAGAAAAGTAGATAATATTTAGAGCATCAAAAGAATTTAAATTAGAACATCTTGAAATATTGGAAATATTCATTTGAACTCATGTCTTTAAGAGGAAAATAAGTATCTTTTCTAGCTCTGTTCACTGAGATGGCCTCAGAGTAGCCTTACCCCAAAATGCACCTGAGTGCTCAGATTCTTGAACGGGTGCTCTTCTCCTCATTACAGGGAACTAGAAATCACTGATTCTGGTGTTCAGGAGATACCAGATAAGCCAGAACATCTTACGCTAGGAAGCAGGGGAAGCTTCCAAGAAAAACAGGGCCAGGCAGAAGGATGCAGGAGACAAGCCAGAAGTTGCTTCCACTAGCCAAATCAGGATGATTTGAGTATCAAATTGAAATACACCCAATTATGAAAGTACCCAATTTTCAAGACCCAGCTGGGTGTGGTGGCTCACACCTGTAATCCTACAACTCTGCGAGACTGATGTGGGCAGATCACCTGAAATCAAGAGTTCAACACCAGCCTGGCCAATATGGCAAGACCCCATCTCTACTAAAAATACAAAAATCAGCCAGGCGCAGTGGCTGTAGTCCCAGCTACTTGGGAGGCTGAGCCAGGAGAATCACTTGAACCCAGGAGGCAGAGGTTGCAGTGAGCCGAGATCGCACCACTGCACACAAGCCTGGGTGACAGAAAAAGACTCCATCTCAAAAAGAAAAAAAACATGAAGAATCATAAAATCCATGGTCATCCTCAATAAAATTTAAATATTCTAAAAGAATGTAGGATAAAATGTGTTACTGCTGAGTCTTGTTATTTGGGTATGTTTGTATTATTGATTCATTTATTGTATTGATAAAGATTAGTAGATTGCAAATTCTCCCTTTAGAAGATTGTTTGCGACCCAAGAGGGCATCAATACAAAGACCTAAAGCTGAGATTCTGAAGCACAGAGTCGCAGGAGAAAACCAAAGCTCATCACATCTGGTTTAAAACTCCTTCCTAGTTGGATCAGCCTAAAAACAGGACATGGTACAAGATTTTATTAGTTCCAAAGATAGTAAAAATTAAATTTATCCTGAGGATTTATCAGTCTGTGTGGCAGCTACAGACTTCTATGAGCAAGCAGAGGTAAATAATGTTTTAACTTCAATTAAAAGAGGCTAAGAAATCATTTTCCTTCTTTTGAATGTAATTTTTTTATTATTATTTTAAAAGACAGAGTCTTGCCCTGCCACCCAGGCTGCTCTTGAACCCCTGTCCTCAAGCTCAGCCTCCCAAAGCATTGAGATTACAGGCATGTGTCGTGTCTGGCCTCACCCTCCTTGAGATTTCAGAATTGCTGACAGAATGACAATAAGTAGAATTCACTGTCTCCTTAAAGACTGAGGAAAGAAACCCAGCGAAATCTCTGACGGACGATGGCCTCGGTTAACTAGGACAGTAACTGTACAGCATCCATCTCCTCATCCAATAAAACTGAGTTAAATATAGAAAGGCTTGAAAGAAGCAAAGCCATAGATTTATATTTCTGGATTAATAAGGAATCTATGCATATTTTTGGTCTTACATATACTTGAAGTGTGTTAGACTATGTGGCTGTTCTAAGTACATTCTTATAACTAATTTGAAATGGGTATTTCTATATTGAAATCTTACTGAGTTTATGAACAGTATTGAAACATCTAAGGGAATATTATTAGGTTTGCCATATTAATATACTGAATCTGCTAGATTGATAAGAATTATAGAATCAGGTAACCAAAATGTATAAAAAGGAAATTTAAATTAAGAAGGACTTGGGGGCAGACACAGTGGCTCATGCCTATAATCCCAACAGTTTGGGAGGCCAAAGTGGGAGGATCACTTGAGTCCAGAAGTTCATGACCAGCCTGGGCAACATAGGGAAACCCCATCTCTACAAAAAAAGAAAAAATATATATTTTTTAATTAGCCAAGCATGGTGGTGCATGCCTGTGGTGACAGCTTCTCGGGAGGCTGAGGTAGGAGGCTCACTTGAGCCCAGGAGGTCAAGGCTTCAGTGAGCTGTGATCGCACCACTGGTCTGGGCGACAGAGAAAGACCCTGTCTTTTTTTCTTTTTTTTAGCAGCTCTGGAATAAGAATAGGTATTTGTAACACACATAACTGATCAAGGATTCATATCTAGAATATACAAAGAACTCCAAATCAATGAGGAAAAGTCAGAAAACCAAAAAAGGAGGACAGCTAAAGCCGAAAAAGCACTTCAGAAACAGACTGTACCCAGCTGCGTGATACACATGAAAAAGTACTGTCTCAAAGGAGGTCCAAATTAAGACCTTCATGAGAATTGGTGTACACCCATCGATTTGCCAAAAATCTCCTTCTCAAGCCCTGGAATTCTGGGCTCTACCCTCATTGCTCAAAGATCTGACCATTTTCCGTTTCCATCCCTCATCTTTCTGCAGTACCGGGCATTCCTGACCATGCTATTTCTACCCATCAACAAAAACTCCTGTTCATAGGGGACTTAATGCAGAGTTGGCTACAACATGATAAAGGTGCTAAAACAGCAGACAAGGGAGGGCGCAGTGGCTCACGCCTGTAATCCCAGCACTTCGGGAGGCTGAGGCGGGTGGATCACCTGAGGTCAGGAGTTCGAGACCAGCTGGCCAACATGGTGAAACACCGTCTCTACTAAAAATACAAAAAATTAAGCAGGTGTGGTGGTAGGCACCTGTAATCCCAGCTACTTAGGAGGCTGAGGCAGGAGAATGGCTTGAACCTGGGAGGTGGAGGTTGCAGTGAGCCGAGATCGCGCCATTGCACTCCAGCCTGGGCAACAAGAGTGAAACTCCATCTGAAATAAATAAATAAATAGACAGACAGACAGACACCAGAGAAGGGACAGTGAGGCAACCCAGGGAATAGAAAGAACAGATGGCCGCAACCCTCTGCAGGGCTGAGGGCACACAGCACAGGTCAGGTTACCATCACCCAGGATCCAGGGTCCCCTGGTGGAAGCTGGAACCCACAGATTGGTGCCGTGAGAGATGGAGCCACAGAGAAACAACTGCTGCTGGAGACATCGGCAGAGGAAGAAGGTGGAAAAATACTGTAGCCGCTCCACACCTCCAGCCCAACGCCATGTGGCCAAACCTCACTAGAGGCCCCACAGCAGAAGAGCCTCCAGGAACCTCCTGGTGGACCACAGGAGAGAGAGAGGCGGCAGGAGGCAAGGGCATGTCTGAGAACAAGCCATTGCCAGCCTCTGGCCTTTCTGAAACTCTTCCCTTGGGTTTTTTAAAAATTCAGTATTCTGCTTCTGTTCCTGTGTTGATGGGCTGAACTGTGTCCCCTCAAATTCTAATGTTGAAGTTCTAACCCCCAGTACCTCAGACTGGGACTGCATCAGCAGACAGGGACTTTAAAATAGTCATTAAGGTACAATGAGGTCACCAGGGTGGGCCCTAACCTGTTATGACTGGTGTCCTTATAAGGAGAGGAGATTAGACACAGACATGCACAGGGGGACAATCCTGTGAGGACAAAGGGAGAAGACGGCCATCTCCAAGCCAAAGAGAGAAGCCTCAGGAGAAACCAAGCCTGCCCACACCTTCATCTTGGACTTCTAGCTTCCAGAACTCAGGAAGTGAATTTCTGTTGTCGTAGCCCCAGTCTGCAGTACTTAGTTACAGCAGCCCTTGCAAACCAGCACATCCGAGTTCTCCACCTCTGTCTCTAACCCCTCTCAACCATCAGCCATAAGTGAGTCTCTGCCCCCAACTTCTGACCTTCTCTATGTTCTCTTCCTTGGTGACCCCATTCTCCCGCATGGTTCAGCAGTGACCTCCAGCAGTGACGCTCAGCTACTTGGGAGGCCGAGGCAGGCAGATCACAAGGTCAGGAGATCGAGACCATCCTGGCGAACACGGTGAAACCCCATCTCTACTAAAAATACAAAAAAATTAGCCAGGTGTGGTGGCGGGCGCCAGCTTCTCGGGAGGCTGAGGCAGGAGAATGGCGTGAACCCGGGAGGCGGAGCTTGCAGTGAGCGGAGATTGCACCACTGCACTCCAACCTGGGTGACAAGAGCAAGACTTCGTCTCAAAAAAAAAAAAAAAAAAGAGGCCGAGACGGGCGGATCACAAGGTCAGGAGATCGAGACCATCCTGGCTAACACGGTGAAACCCCGTCTCTACTAAAAATAAAAAAATTAGCCAGGTGTGGTGGCGGGCGCCAGCTTCTCGGGAGGCTGAGGCAGGAGAATGGCGTGAACCCGGGAGGCGGAGCTTGCAGTGAGCGGAGATTGCACCACTGCACTCCAACCTGGGTGACAAGAGCAAGACTTCGTCTCAAAAAAAAAAAAAAAAAGAGGCCGAGACGGGCGGATCACGAGGTCAGGAGATCGAGACCATCCTGGCTAACACGGTGAAACCCCATCTCTACTAAAAAAATACAAAAAACTAGCCGGGCGCGGTGGTGGGCGCCTGTAGTCCCAGCTAGTCGGGAGGCTGAGGCAGGAGAATGGCGTGAACCCGGGAGGCGGAGCTTGCAGTGAGCTGAGATCCGGCCACTGCACTCCAGCCCGGGCAACAGAGCGAGACTCCGTCTCAAAAAAAAAAAAAAATAATACAAAAGTTAGCTGGGCGTGGTGGTGTGCACCTGCAATCCTAGCTACTCCAGAGGCTGAGGTAGGAGAATCACTTAAACCCGGAAGGTGGAGGTTGCAGTGAGCCAAGACTGTGTCACCGCACTCCAACCTGGGCAACAGAGCAAGACTGTCTCAAAAAATAAATAAGTAACAACAATAATAATAACGTTGCACCAATGTTAGTTTTGATAAATCCACAGTTGTGTAAGATGTTAGCATCAGAGGAAGCTGGGTGAAGGTTCAAAGAACTCTCTCTACTATTTTGTAAGCCTAAAATTATTTCAAAATAATAGGTTATAAAAATTAGAGGGTGACTTTCCACTTAATTTCATCAGCACTCCTTTTTTCCCCTCTTCCTAACCAGCCATGTGATCTTAAGCAAATTATTTCATCTCTCTAGGTCACAGTTTTTCAACTACTTAGGAAAAAAAAAAAGAGGGATACAAGCCAGATCATCTCTAACTTCCCCTCAATCCCTCAAATTCTGTGGTCCCCGTACATTTACAATATGATGCAATCTACAAACATTTGATTTTGGTGTTCTCTTATTCACCTTCATATACCTGGTATTTAGCATTGTGCCTATACATAGTCGGTGCTCACTGAAAGTTTTCGAAACTACCTCAAAAACGGAGGTTCATCCCTCAGTTTGTAAAGTGAAGTAGAACTGTTAGCTCTTTTACCTAGTTGACCACTAGAGAGCGAAGCGGTCACAAAATCTTTCTCTGTTAAAAGCAAATTTGTCATCATCCAGCAGAGGGGAGTGGTCCTTCATATTTCAGGCATGTAAAAATCAGGTCCTGGTTGGGGGAAGGGAGACATCTGTGTGCAGTTTCCTGCCTATCAGACAGGCCCTCCACAGGGGTGCTTAGTACCATAAGCTTCCAGGTAAGCACTCGGGGCCACTGCCGCACCCTCCAAAACACTTAGCCTCAAAAGTCTAAACCACCTAGATGGATGGGAGATGGCTCTGCAAATGGGGGAGCCCCCTCCTAGTATGTTCATCATTGTCTTCCTCACGATCCTAGCTCATTTCTTGAACAAATGTTTCACTTTTACAGGGTTTGCATAGAGGCAGCTTTAAGAGTTCAAATAAATGAATGTGGAAGGAAATTAAGTTTTACAATCACACGAAAAAGGCATTAGCCAGTCATCCTGCCCAGCACCCCATATGGAGCCTGTGTGAGTTGCCGTTTGTTTAGTGAAGCAATCGAGGCCATGGTCTGGACTCAGAAACCCCGAGTTCAAATACTGCCTCTGACCCCCCAACTCCCCAACAAAATGCACACGTTCAGTGGCCATGTGACCAGGGCAAATGCCTCTCTTTCCACAGCTCCAATGCAGGAATAATAATAGCATCCACCCGGTGTTGAGTGGCAGGGTTCAGAGAGAACAGCCACACAGGGCTAAGAGTGCAGACTATTGTGACCAAGCAACTGGCCACCTGGACAGAGTGGACAGGAAGGAATAGAAGGGCAAGGCGCTTTCACTTCATCCTGATGAGCGCTCTTTGTGGGGAAACTATTACACAAAGTGGGGGTGGGAGTTCCTTCCCAGTAAATCCAGTTGCCTTTTTCAGGCACGGAAAAGCCTATCTGCCTAAATTTTCCTCAACTGGTCAATGATGGTGCCAGAAGTCCCTACCACTTGAACTGCTCCTTCGGGTTAAGTCACTTTATCTGCCAACTGCATTAGTTTAAACAAGTCAGTTTCCAAGTCCTGAGCTGCTGCTTTTATCATCCCATTAATTTAGAAAACTAAGAGTAGGGGCCAAACGCGGTGGCTCACGCCTGTGATCACTTTGGGAGGTCGAGGAGGGCGGATCACCTGAGGTCAGGAGTTCAAGACCAGCCTGGCCAACATGGTGAGACCCCATCTCTACTAAAAATACAAAAATTAGCCAGGCATGGTGGTGCGCACGTAGTCCCAGCTGCTCAGGAGGCTGAG
>NW_012117154.1:490820-496344 GCF_000951035.1 Colobus angolensis palliatus
AAAAAAAAAAAAAAGATTTTATTTTTGAGACAGGGTATATCAGGCTGGAGTGCAGTGGTGCAATCATAGCTCACTGTAACCTCAAACTCCTGTGCTCAGCTGACCCTCCTGCCTCAGCCTCCCAAGTAGCTGATACTATATGCACAAACCACCATTGCCAGCTAATTATTTGTGTATTTTTTATAGAGATGGGTTCCTGCTATGTTGCCCAGGCTGGTCTCGAACTCCTGGCCTCAAATGATCTACCCACCTTTGCCTCACAAAGCACTAGGATCATACGTATGAGCCACCACACCTGGCCAACAGTGATTTTTTTTTATTGGAAAATTTTAAATGTTCAATAAGGAACATACTAAGCAAATTGTGGTAGAGTAGTCCCCCCTTATCCACAAGGGGTATGTTCCAAGACCCCCAGTGAACGCCTGAAGCACAGAGAGTGCTGAACCCTATATATATTGTTTTTTCCTATTACTTACCTATGATAAAGTTTATACATTAGGCACAATAACAAATTAACAACTAATAATAAAATAGGGTAATAATAAACTAATAATAAAATTAAATAAAGTAAGGATGACTAGAACACAAGCACTGTGATACCACAACAGTCAATCTGATCATCAAGACAGCTACTAAGTGACAAAATGGGAGAATCTGCTGGACAAAGAGATGATTCGTATCCCAGGTGAGACAGAACAGGAAGGTGTGAGATTTCATCATGCTCTTCCGAACCGCACACAATTTAAACCTCATGAATTATGTTCTCACTAATTCATAATGTGTACTCAATATGGGAGCTCAATAATGTGTACACATGGACACAGAGACTGGAATAACAGGCACTGGAGGCTCAGAAGCATGGGAGGGGTGAACAATGAGAAATTACTTAATGGGTACAATGTACATGATCGGGGGTGATGGCTGCACTCAAAATCCAGACTTCACCACTACCCAATATATCCATGTAACAAAACAGGGGTACTTGTACCCTCTAAATCTATCAAAATTAAATAAACAAATAAATAAATCTTATGAAGTGTTCTGGAATTTTCCATTTAATATTTTCTTTTTTTGTTGTTTGTTTGTTTTTCATTTAATATTTTCAAACTGCAGTTGGCCACAGGTAACTGAAACCTTGGAAAGCAGCAGCACAGCTAAGGGGGGAAACACTGTATATCCACTCAGTGGTACAAAGTACAGACTTTCTTTCCAGAACCATTTGAGACTAAATTGCAGAAACAATGACCTTTCACCCTAGTACTTCAAGCTGTATTTCCTAAGAACATTTCTCCAACATAACCACACTGCAATGATCAGATTCAGGTATCAGCATCCATCCAGTGCTAATTACTATTCACATTTAGTCAATCGTCCCAAATAACATTCTTGCTAGCAATATTATTTTTCCCAATTCAAGGACACATATGGCATTTAGCTGTCATGTCTCTTTATTCCCTTTTAATCTGGAACAGTTCCTTAGTCTTTCATGACCTTGACATCTTTTAAAAGTCAGCCCCGGCTGGGCCCGGTGGCTCACGCCTGTAATCCCAGCACTTTGGGAGGCCAAGGTGGGCGGATCACTTGAGGTCAGGAGTTTGAGATCATCCTGGCAACATGGTGAAACCCCATCTCTACTAAAAATACAAAAATTAGCTGGGTATGGTGGTGCGCACCTGTAGTCCCAGCTACTCAGGAGGCTGAGGCAGGAGAATCGCTTGAACCTGGGAGGCGGAGGTTGCAGTGAGCCGAGATCGGGCCACTGCACTCCAGCCTGGGCGACAGAGCGAGACTTGGTCTTGGGGGAAAAAAAAAAGTTAGCTCCATTGTATTGCAGCTGGTCCCTCAATTTGTGTGTGTCTGATGTTTCCTATATCCAATCCAGGTTATGCATTTTTGGCATAGGATGCCAGTTCAAACTGGTGATGCTGACTTTGTTCACATGGTTAAGGTGGTTTCCAGAAGAACCACTATAAAGGTTCCTTATATATATTTGTAATTCACACGTAATCTGTGGAGTCAGGCTTTGGCATCTTATTCCCCAATGCTATGGTTTGAATGTATTCCCCAAGTGCATGTGTTGGAAATTTAATCCCCAGTGCAACAGTGTTGAGAGCTGGGTGATTGGTTCTGCTGTTATTGCGGGAGTGGGCTCCTGATAAAAGGAATGAGTTTGGCCCCCTTCCTTTCTCTTTCCCTTGTCCACCCTCTTGCCCTTCTGCTTTCCACCATGAGATGATGCAGCCAGAAGGCCCTCACCAGATGTGGCTCCTCAATCTTGGACTTCTCAGCCTCCAGAACCATAAGGCAAATCAATTTCTGTTTATTATAAATTACCCAGTCTCAGGTATTCTGTTACGGAAGAATGAAACAGACCAAGACACCCAGTAAGCACCCACCTGAATCAGTCATGACTGTGTTAGTTGCAATGTGGTAACTTTTTGTTTGTTTTTTGTTTTCTGAGATGGAGTTTCACTTCTTGCCCAGGCTGGAGTGCAATGGCGCGATCTCGGCTCACCACAACCTCCCCCTCCTGGGTTCAAGCCATTCTCCTGCCTCAGCCTCCTGAGTAGGTGGGATTACAGGCGTGCGCCACCACGCCCAGCTAATTTTGTATTTTTAGTAGAGACAGGGTTTCTCCATGTTAGTCAGGCTGGTCTCGAACTCCCAACCTCAGGTGATCCACCTGCCTCGGCCTCCCAAAGTGCTGGGATTACAGGCATGAGTCACCGTGTCCGGACTACAATGTGGCAATTTTTTTTGTATTAGTCACGTACAGTAGTGAGAAGGGGGAAAAGAATAGAACAAACAGTTCAATCTGTAACTGACCATGAACAATCAAGTGACATAACTCACTACCTTGAAACTAGCCAACTTTTCCAACGCTGTTGTTCCTTCAGCAATCATTAACTGGTATTCTCTTCTACCTCTGTTTATGTATTTGTTGGTAAGTTTATTTGCCTTTTAGTATTACTCTGGACTCATGGATTCTCTTTTATTCAATGTGATAATTCATTATTGCCATTATTAATTTTGATATTCAAATTGTTCCAGGTTTGGCCACTGGGGCCCCATCAAGCTGGCCCCTGTGTCCTTCTGACCTGTCTCTATCATTCTTTGAGCACCTCCTTGTGTTCTGAACAAGCTGCTCCTGACTTATTGTTGACCTTCCCTCCCCTTCCCACAATGAGCCATTTCTCCTAGGAGCTCTGGCTCCTTTTAATGGACAATGGTATTTAGAAACCAAGATATGGGCATGAGGAATGCTCATTGCTACTTGGGTGGCCCTGCTCCCCAGCTCTCTCAGCAGACAGATCTTGAAAATAAAATTTTTTTTTTTTTTTTTTTTTGAGGCGGAGTCTCGCTCTGTCGCCCGGACTGGAGTGCAGTGGCCGGATCTCAGCTCACTGCAAGCTCCGCCTCCCGGGTTCACGCCATTCTCCTGCCTCAGCCTCCCGGAAAATAAACTCTTAAGTCAAAATGAAAAGTAGGCCAGGCGCGGTGGCTCACACCTGTAATCCCAGCACTTTGGGAGGCTGAGGTGGGCGGATCACTTGAGACCAGGAGTTCAAGACCAGCATGGCTAGCATGGTGAAACCTGTCTCTACTAAAAATACAAAAATTAGACAGGCGTGGTGGTGCATGCCTGTAGTCCCAGCTACTTGGGAGGCTGAGGCAGGAGAATTGTCTGAACCTGGGAGGCAGAGGTTGCAGTGAGCCGAGATCACACCACTGCACTCCAGCCTAAACAACAGAGTGAGACTCTGTCTCCAAAAAAACCAAAAAAATGAAAAGTTAAGGGTTATCCACCAAGTTTCCAAGTTTCTCCACTATAAAGGTTCCTTTTTTATCTTTGTAATTAATAAGTAATCTGTGGAGTCTCTCATTCCAATTCATGGAGCTCTTCTTTGCCTTCCTTCACTCCATATTTGTATGTTTCTTTTCTCATAGTGAGTATCCCAGCTCCCAAGAATGTCATTGTATTTACTTATTTGCTTAATCCTACAATACCCAGAAAATATTTTCAGAATTGCTATACCAGATCACTACCAACTAAGTGAAGTGCACAATTTCTTTGTAGTTTTGTTTGTTTACACACAGGTGTATAGTCAAAGAGCTGTGTTCAAAGTTATCTGAGTTTGACTTTCTGCGGTTAATTTACTATGCAGTTTAGCTCATTTGTTCACTTTTGTTTGTATTCAATTTTAGGTTTCTTTTCCCCCATCTTATGTTGATTTAGTTTTACTTTTTAAATACTAAAACATTGACATGTTTTGAAAAGTCAAAACTGTCCCCAAAAAAGGTATGCTTGGAGATGTGTCATTTCCTCTTAGACTTTCACCTCATTCCCATCCACCCACTGCAAGTAGCCAATTTATTAGTTTCTAGTTTTTTCTTCCTGGGTTTCTTTTTACCCTTTCTTTTCTTTTTCTTTTTTTTCCCCCCAAAAATAAGGAGATACTTGAATGTTTCACATGAAAAATAGCCTAATACAGTACTCTCTGTTTAACTTTTGTTCATTTCCTAATACTGTATACCCTAGAAATCACTCCACATCAGTTCACAGAGATCTTCCTCACTTTTTTTTAATTTTTTTATTTTATTATTATTTTTTTTTTGAGACAGAGTCTCGCACTGTCGCCCAGGCTAGAGTACAGTGGTGCAATCTCGGCTCACTGCAAGCTCCACCTCCCGAGTTCACATCATTCTCCTGCCTCAGCCTCCCGAGTAGCTGGGACTACAGGTGCCCGCCACCACGCCCAGCTAATTTTTTGTATTTTTAGTAGAGATGGGGTTTCACCGTGTTAGCCAGGATGGTCTCGATCTCCTGACCTCGTGATCTGCCCGCCTCGCCTGCCAAAGTGCTGTGATTACAGGCATTAGCCACTGCGCCGGCCCTCACTCTTTTTCATAAGTGCATTGTGTGGATGGACCAGGGTTTATTCAACCAATTGCCTATGTATTGGCACTGAAGTTGTTTCCAAAATTTTGCCATTGCAAACAATGCTGCAATAAGTGACCTTGTACATATATACACTTTTATACTGGTGTAGGCGTTTCTCCAGGGTAAATTCCTAGCTGTAGAATTGCTGGGTCAAGGGGTAAATGTATATGTAGTTTTGTTAAACAATGCTAAATATTCCTCTCTAGGAGCTGGACCATCTTGCATTCCCACCAGCAATGTACGAGAGCATCTGTTACCCCACAGCCTGTCCTGTTGCTTTACACTTAGCAACTGGATTAGTTAGAATCGTGATGGTTTCTCAGAGTACCCTGTACTTCTCTTTCTGCGGGAGAAACAGAACATCTTTTCATTGAAAGGCCAGTTTTATGTCATTTTTGTGCAGACTGTCAGTTCATGTCTTTTGCCTGTTTGGTCTTTGGCTCCCTCAATGTTTGAGTTATTTACATACTTGGGATCTTAAACCTTTATCTGTGACAGATGTTGCAAATATTTTTCCCAGTTTGCCATCTGTCTTTAATTAATGGTAGGGTTTTGTTTTGTTTTGTTTTGTTTTGTTTTTTT
>NW_012117154.1:504224-506163 GCF_000951035.1 Colobus angolensis palliatus
CGGCCTCACCCTGCCCTGGCCGCGGTGCCGCGCGCTCGGGGACGCGGTCCTTTCGCCGCTAACCAGCTTCTGCCTCTCTGCCACCCGTCCTCTCTCGCCCAAGCTGCCTAGGAGGCGCGCCTCTGCCGCCTTCTTGCCGCGCTCGCTCCAGCCTCGCCCACTCCTGCGGCCTTACAGGGCCGAACCTCACCCTGCCCTGCGGAAGACAGGCCTCCACCTTCCCTCCACGCCTTCCTCCCTGACCGGTACCAGACACCGCGTTGCCCTTTCCAGCATCGACGACCTATTCCCCAGTGCTCTGACACCAGCTGAATTAGCGCGAACCTCCTCGCTAAGGGATTAGCCCAGAGAGACTGCCCTCCCTTCACCAGCCACAAGCGGGGTGCCCAGAATGTCCACATTTCTGCCCTGCCCACTAGAAACTGAGGGATTGCCACAGCTCCCCTGAGGTTCATCAATTCCCTGGGACGACACAGAACTCAGGGAGACACTTTACTGTTAGAAGATTATTGTAAAGGACACAACTCGGGAACAGCCAAGTGGAAGAGATGCGCGGCACGGGGGCGAAGGGCGGGAGTGCTGCCCTCACAGCACCTCTGTGTGCCCACCTGCCTGGAAGCTCTCCGCACACTGTTTAAGGGATTTGTATCCAGGTTTCATTATGTCATTGGCCATTGGTGATTGAATTCAACCTCCAGCCCCTTATGTTCGGGCTGAAAGCTACAACCCTCTGATCACATGGTGTGTTGCACCAGCCCCACCCTGAATCCATCCTAGAGCCCACAGATAGCTACCTCATCAGCATAAATTGTGATTTGATTAAAGAACTCATGAATAACAAAAACACTCCTATCGCCTAGGAAATTCCAAGAGGTTTAGGAGTGCTGTGTCAGGAACTGGGGACAAAGACCAAATAGATATTTTATACCAAACTCCCTAAACCAATAACCCAGTCTAATCGTGAGAAAAACATCAGACAAATCCCAGCAGAGGGGACATTGTACAAAATAGGTAGCCAACCTAAACTCGGCCAAGGTTGTGAATGTTGTGAGAATCAAAATGGTGGAGTCATTTGTGTTAAAAGAGAGAGGGGAAAAAATGACAAATAGAGCTGGGGAAAGCCATGAAGAGGATTCTTCTTCATAAATGCCTGATGTCACAAATGCTCATGAAAGACCAACACCGTCCACAGAGGCCATGTCAGCCTTCCCAAAAGAAGACTCCTGCCAGGACATCTGCCCAGCAATAAATAGCCTGTCCAACCTCAGACTGGTCTCACCCTGGTCAATACTTGTTGCTGAGGCTAATTATCAAAAACAATATGTAGTCCTCCTCATTTTTTCTTTAAAAACCTTTGTCTTCCTTTACCTCCCTGAATACACACATAGCTTAATATGGCCCACATGGTCCCATTGCAACGCCCTGTTCCCAAGTATCATTTTCTTTTAGAGAACCTCTCTGTTATGGAGGTTGACAAGGTCACCAAAACCAAAGAGAGTGTGAGGAACTGCCCCAGCCAAAAGGCATCTAAGGAGACGTGATGGTTAAATGTAAGTGGTGTGCTAGATGGGATCCTGGAACAGAAAAAGGACATTGGGAGAAAAATGGAGGAAATTTAAATAATATACCAATAATATCAATAATATAATGTACCAATGTTGGTTTATTAATTGTTAACAAATGTGCCATACTAATGAAAGATACAAATATGAGGAAACTGGTTTATGGGAACTCTCTGCACTATCTTGCAAATTATCTGTAAATCTAAAACTACTCTAAAAATAACGCTTTAAAAAAAATTAGGGCTCAGTGTCGTGGGCACACCTGTAATCCCAGCACTTGGGAGGCCAAGGTAGGAGGATCACTTAGGCCCAAGAGTTTCAGGACCAGCCTGGGTAACACAGCGAGACCCCATCTCTTAAAAAAAAAAAAAAAAAAA
>NW_012117154.1:507026-509040 GCF_000951035.1 Colobus angolensis palliatus
TAATCCCTGCCCTTTGAGAGGCTCAGGCGGGCAGATCACCTAAGATCAGGAGATTGAGACCAGCCTGGCCAACACAGCGAACCCCCATCTCTACTAAAAATACAAAAATTAGTCAGGCATGGTGGCTTGCGCCTGTAATCCCAGCTACTCAGGAGGCTGAAACAGGAGAATCACTTGATCCTGGGAGGCGGAGGTTGCAGTGAGTCAAGATTTCACCACTGCACTCCAGCCTGGGCAATGGAGCAAGACTCCATCTCAAAACAAACAAATAAATAAAGTGACTTTAAGATTGTCCCCAAACTAACATGAGCAGAAAAGTTTTGGGTCTGTGTTATGAGTTCAATTGTAGCCTCCTGAAAAAGCTATGTTAAAGTCCTAAAGGCTCGCATACTTGAGAATATGACCTCCTTTGGAAACAAGATCGTTGCAGATATAATTAGTTAAGATGAGGTCACACTCACCTAATATGTGTCTGGACGAAGACAGCGGGAAACAAAGAACAAAGGTGACTAAGATGGCGTACTTCCGGGTTCTTCATCACCAACTTTTCCCGCCCGCCAAAATGTAGCGGGCGCCCGGGAAGGTGCAGATCAACCGGGCATGCGCCAGGTGACGTCAATCCGAAGAGACCGAAATTTACCTGGCTGCACCTATGGAACGCCCCCCTATACGCCCGTGTCTCGCCTATTGCCCTCCCACTCCCAGAAAAGCCGCTCCCTGCAGGCGAGCAGCGCGATTCCTCGGCCCCTCCTCATACGCGGACCCAGGAACCTCGCCTGAGAAAGCCAGAGCAACTTCCTCAGCCTCCCCCGCCGGAGACTGGTGAACCTCGCCTCCTCTTTCTTTACATTGGCTACGTAATAAAGTCTCCTTTTTATCTTGCCTACTTGCCTTTTCTCTGGCGCTGGCTCTGGTGGTCGCATAAAACAAATCAATATGCCTGGCGTCTTTATAATAAAATGGATATATGGCGACAGAGACACTGGGAGAATGCCACGTGACGACAAAGGCAGAGGATGGCCCGATGCCGCAAACCACTGAAGCGAGGAAGAAGCGAGGAAGACGTGAGAAAGGATCCCCCACAGGTTTCAGAGGAAGCACAGCCCTGCTGCCACCTTGATTTTGAACTTCTAGGCTGGAGAATTGCAAGACAAAATTCTGTTATTTTAAGCCACCCTATTTGTAGTACTTTATTGCAGAGGCCCTGGGAGTCTAATTCAGCCCTATTAGCGTTTTCATGGGGGTAAGTGAAGATACTCTCTACTGGATACATTTTAGAGATGGTAGAAGATAAAGCTGTGTTTGTCAGGCCCTGTGAGTTACAGGTACAGTGTACCAGTTACTCAACTGTCCTGTGGTCTAAATCTCTTTAAGGGACCAAGGAAGCTTACCAGGCCCTTGGTAAGGAAACCTAGGCCCATAGGTGGTACCAAAGCAAAAGGGATCCAGCACAATGGTGAAAACCTCCAGCACACCTTCTGGGAACTTGCCCTGCAGATACGATCATCTGTGTGCAAAATGGTGTGTGTATGTGTGTACAAGGTTATTCACTGAGGTGTTGTTTGCAATAACAGAAGGTTGGAAACCACTACACATTCAATAGGTATGGAAGGCAAATAAGTATTTGTACTCCATGCACTGGAAGACTGCAGCTTGGCCGGCATGATGGCTCACGCCTGTAACCCAAGCACTTTGGGAGGCCAAGGCGGGTGGATCACAAGGTCAGGAGTTCGAGACCAGCCTGACCAACATGGTGAAACCCCCATCTCTACTAAAAATACAAAAAATTAGCCAGGCTGGTGGTGCGCGTCTGTAATCCAGACTGAGGCAGGAGAATCGCTTGAACCTGGGAGGCGGAGGTTGCAGTGAGCCGAGGTCGCGCCACTGCACTCCAGCCTGGGCGACAGAGCGAGACTGCGTCTCAAAACAAACAAACAAATAAATAAAGTGACTTTAAGATTGTCCCCAAACTAACATGAGCAGAAAAGTTTTGGGTCTGTGTTATGAGTTCAAT
>NW_012117154.1:510420-512686 GCF_000951035.1 Colobus angolensis palliatus
TGAAATCGTGCCACTACATTCCAGCCTGGGCAACAAGAATGAAACTTTGTCTCTAGGAAAAAAAAAAAAAAGGAAGTAATTGTATTTAGCCAGGTATGGTAGCATCTTCCCATATAGTCTCAGCTGCTTGGGAGGCCAAGGCAGGAGGATCACCTGAGCCCAAGAGTTCTAGTCCAGCCTGGGCAACATAGTAAGACCCCCATCACTACAAAAAGAAAAAGAAAATCGAACTGTATTTGCTCATGTCTGTATAAAGGACCCTACAGCATGCACAAGAAGCTTTTAAGAGTGAGGAGACATGGGGGAATGGAATGGTGGCAGCAGGGACGGGGACTTTTCACATATCACTTTTTATGCTGTTCTATTTTTGAACCATGTTAACACATGATCTACTAATAAAATGAAATTAAAAGTAAGGAGAATGTCCAGAGAGCAGATTTCCTATAATGACAGGCACTTTGGATTTACTGATTAACAAGCGACTATGGAAATCCTGGAATGCTAAGCTAAGAGGTTAAGAGCTTGAGGAATCATTGGATGTTTTGAGCCAGGAAGTAGCATCAGGAAGAATCATCTGAAGGGAGTGTATAGTCTAGATCAGAAGGAGGAGAGACCCAAATGGGAAGACTGTGGCCCTATTCAGGTGTAAAATGATGAGGCAAGGAACAACGATGGTAGTGAGCTGGAAATAGAGGTTTTCAAGAAAAATCTACACACCAAAAAAGACCAGCTGGCCAGGCGCCGTGGCTCACACCTCTAATCCCAACACTTTGGGGGGTCAAGGTGAGTGGATTACTTGAGGTCAAGGGTTCAAGCCAGCCTGGCCAACATAGTGAAACCCGGTCTCTACTAAAAATACAAAAATTAGCCAGGTGTGGTGGCACACGCCTGTAATCCCAGCTACTCAGGAAGCAGAGGCAGGAGAATCACTTGAACCAGGAAGGTGGAGGTTGCAGTGAGACGAGATCGCACCACTGCACTCCAGTCTGGGC
Organism: Colobus angolensis palliatus; assembly: GCF_000951035.1. Lineage (NCBI taxonomy): Eukaryota > Metazoa > Chordata > Mammalia > Primates > Cercopithecidae > Colobus > Colobus angolensis. The sequence continues at coordinate 511,413 of NW_012117154.1, forward strand.
GACAGAGCAAGACTCCATCTCAAAACAAAAACAAAAACAAACAGCTGAACTTCTTACATATCAAGTGCATGCGGCTTGAAATAAATGGGTCCAGAAGAAATTTTTGTCACATAGGTGTGTCTACTTGCTTTTGGCATATAAAATATTGTGAAGGCTGCTTACATTTTAGACCTTTATATTGACCTGGATTTGGAATTTACAAGGACATCATAATATATATTTCAGCTTCCCAGACAATAGGCTGGCTAGTTTAATTTTCTCTTCTATGTCTTTATGCTTAGGCACACCATTTTAGAGTTGTTTGCTAAACTTATGAATTTTTTTTTTTTTTTGGAGATGGAGTTTCACTCTTGTTGCCCAGGTTGGAGTGCAATGGCGCAATCTTGGTTCAAGGCGACCTCTGCTTCCCGAGTTCAAGCGATTCTCCTATCTCAGCCTCACAAGTAGTTGGGATTACAGGTGTGCACCACCACACGCAGCTAATTTTGTATTTTTAGTAGAGATGGGTTTCTCCATGTTGGTCAGGCTGGTCTCAAACCCCCGACCTCAGGTGATCCGCCCACTTCAGCCTCCCAAAGTACTGGGATTCCAGGAGTGAGTCACCCCACCCCCCACCCGATAGCTTACCAAATCTAATGCTACTTTCTGTTCAGTTTGGTGAAAACCTTTGGCTCTGTCTATGGTAAATATTTCAACTTATAGTCATAAAAACATCCATCCATGCCCCCGGTCTATTTTTGTGTTTTGTTTTGTTTCATTTTGTTTTGTTTTCGAGACAGAGTCTCGCTCTGTCGCCCAGGCTGGAGTGCAGTGGCCCGATCTCTGCTCACTGCAAGCTCCGCCTCCCAGGTTCACACCATTCTCCTGCGTCAGCCTCCCCAGTAGCTGGGACTACAGGTGCCCGCCACAGTGAGCCAAGATGGCACCACTGTACTCCAGCCTGGGCAGCAGAGTGAGACTCTTTCTAAAACAAACAAACAAACAAACACCTAAATATAGAATTCTCAGCTGGGTGCAGTGTACTCCAGAATAACCACCATACTTCCCAGCCTCCCTCGCTATTCCGTGTGGCCTTGTGACCAAGTTCATAATAGGATGTGAGGAAAAGTGAGGTGTTGGATGTTTAGCTCTTATCCTGAAAAGGAGGGTGTTATGTACTCACTGTGGTTTGAATGTCTCCCTCAAATTTGGAAACTTAATTCTCTTCTTTTTTTTTTTTTTTTTTTTTTTTTGAGACAGAGTTTCACTCTTGTTGCCCAGGTTGGAGTGCAATG
>NW_012117154.1:513711-515782 GCF_000951035.1 Colobus angolensis palliatus
CCTGGCCAACATGGTGAAACCCCTTCTCCACTGAAAATACAAAAAATCAGCCAGGCATGGTGGTGCATGCCTATAGTCCCAGCTACTTGGGAGGCTGAGGCAGGAGAATCTCTTGGACCTTGCAGGGCAGAGGCGGCAGTGAGCCGAGATCACGACACTGCACTCTAGCCTGGGTGACAGAGCAAGACTCTGTCTCAAAAAAAAAAGAAAGAAAGAAAGAGAAAAGCTCGTTAGGGTGCAGCCCCTATGATGGAACTGGTGGCTTTATAAGAAAAGGAAGAGTCTGGGTACAGTGGCTCACATCTGTAATCCCAGCACTTTTCAAGACTGAGGCAGGAGAATTGCTTGAACCCAGAAGGTCAAGACCAGCCTACCAGCCTGGACAATATAGTGAGACCCCGCCTCTACAAATAACTTCTTTAAATTAGCCAGATGTTGTGGTGTGTGCCTGTAGTCCCAGCTACTTGGGAGGCTGAGGTGGAAGGATTCCTTGAGCCCAGCAGGTTGAGCTTGTAGTGAGTCACGATCATGCTACTGCACTCCAGCCTGGGCAACAGAGTGAGACCCTATCTCCAAAAAAGTAAAGAAAGAGAAGAAGAGACCTGAACGGCCATGCTCTTGCTTTCTGACCATGTGATGCTCTCTGCCATGTTATGATGTAGTAAAAAGGCCCTCACCAGAGGCTCTTGGACCTCCCAGCCTCTAAATCTGCAAGAAATAATTTTCTAGGGCCAGGCACGGGGGCTCACACCTGTAATCCCAGCATTTTGGGAGTCTGAGGTGCATGGATCACTTGAAGTCAAGAGTTCAAGACCAGCCTGGCCAACATGGTGAAACCCCATCGCTACTAAAAAAAAAAAAAAAAAAAAATTAGCCAGGCATGGTGGTGGGAACCTATAATCCCAGCTGCTCAGGAGACTGAGGCACAAGAATTGCTTGAACCCAAGAGGCAGAGGTTGCAGTGAGCTGAGATCACACCACTGCACTCCAGCCTGGGAGACAGAGCAAGACTGTCTCAAAAAAAAGAAATATTTTTTAAAAAATAAACGATCCAACATTAGATATTCTGTTACAGCCACAGAAAACAGACTAAGACAAGATTAAATGTGTGTTCCCCTGAAATTCATCTGTTGAAGCCTAATCTCAATATGATGGTATTAGGATGTGGGGCTTTGGGGAGGTGATTAGGTCATGAGGGTGGAGCCCTCATAAATGGAATTAGTGCCCTTTTGGAAGAGGCCCCAGGGCCTGCCCTTCCACCCCGTGAGGACACAGTGAGAAGGCACCATCCGTGAACCGGAAAGCAGGCTATGGAATCTGCTGGTACCTCGATCTCAGACTTTCCAGCCTCCCAGGTATAGCCAAACTTACAGCCACAGTAATATGCAGAGATTGTTCTGGGTTCTAGGAATACAATGTAAAAAGTAGATTTCCACTCTACTTGGGAAGTTAGATGAATACTTTTTAAAACTACAATATATTTATTTTTTTATTTTTATTTTTTATTTATTTTTTTAATAATAAATTTGGGAGGCCAAGGCGGGCGGATCTCTTGAGTTTAGGAGTTTGAGACCAGCCTGGGCAATAAGATAAAACCCCATCCCTACTAAGATTACAAAAATTAGCCAATGTGGTGATGCACACCTGTAATCCCAGCTCCTCAGGAGGTTAAGGCATGAGAATCACTTGAATCCAGGAGGCAGAGGTTGCAGTAAGCAGAAATCATGCCACTGCACTCCATTCTGGGTAACAGAGCAAGACTCTGTCTTGAAAAATAAAATAAATAAAAAAGATAAAACAAAATAAAGAATATAAAATGTACTCATTGCCTGTTATGTACTCAACATTGTTCTATCAGTACACAGCCAAGGGTGAAATAGGCCACGGCTAGAAATGAACAGTTATTTACTCACAAAAAATGGGCAGTGGGGTAGGCATATTTACTCATGTTTATTTCAAATGTTAGAAAATAATTCCTGGCCGGGTGTGGTGGCTCAAGCCTGTAATCCCAGCACTTTGGGAGGCCAAGACGGGCGGATCACGAGGTCAGGAGATCGAGACCATCCTGGCT
>NW_012117154.1:516917-522702 GCF_000951035.1 Colobus angolensis palliatus
CCCGGGTTCACGCCATTCTCCTGCCTCAGCCTCCCGAGTAGCTGGGACTACAGGTGCCCGCCACCTCGCCCGGCTAGCTTTTTGTATTTTTTCGTAGAGACGGGGTTTCACCTTGTTAGCCAGGATGGTCTCGATCTCCTGACCTCGTGATCCACCCATCTCGGCCTCCCAAAGTGCTGGGACTACAGGCTTGAGCCACCGTGCCCAGCGAGGATAATTTTTTTAACCATGTGTTTGCCACCTTCTCTGTGGCCTCTGCTGCTCAGCCTATGAATAGTTAGGTTAGTCGGCCATCTACAATTTATCTTTCGTATCTTTCCCCCAGAAAGCCAGTGTACCTGTGATGTGAGATCAATCCTGACAGCTCACAGAACGAGTCTGGTCTTCTGTAGAGCACACTTGCTAAGTCCCAGACTCTGCAGTAAGCCTGGCTGGCTTCGCATCACACCCCTGATCTTTGGGGTGACTTTGAAGTAATGACTGAGCTTCTCTGTGACTCGGTTTCCTCACCTCAAAAGTATGGATAACCTACTGTCTCTCTTACATGCTTATTGTCAGGACTGAGTAAATTCATATCCATAAACCAGTCCCTAGCACACAGTACATGCTCTATAAATGTTAAAGTTATAGTTACTATATTAGCTATTATTAGTGCACTAGACATGTCCCTGCCTGAGCTTCCATTATCTTGTCTGCAAAATGAAGAGATGAACCAGGAATGAGATTGAAGTTCTCTTCTAGCTCTGAAATCTGCAGGCCTGGCTTCCCTGATTTGCTTCGTCCATTTATTTTTTCCCACATGGCACTGTATGTGCCCAGGCAATATGTAATGAATAGGAGTTTCTTCTGTTTTCTTGTAGACACAACTAGAAGAGTGAATCTCATTACACTGACAAACTCAGGGACCAGGCCGGGCGCAATGGCTCACACCTGTAATCCCTGCATTTTGGGAGGCCGAGGTGGGTGGATCACTTGAGGCCAGGAATTTGAGACCAGCCTGGGCAACATGGTGAAACCCTGTCTCTACTGAAAAGGCAAAAATAGCCAGGTGTGGTGGTGCACACCTGCAGTCCCAGCTACTCAGGAGGCTGAGGCAGGAGAATAGCTTGAACCAGGAGACAGAGGTTGCAGTGAGCTGAGATCACAGCACTGCACACCAGTCTGGGCTACAGAGTGAAACTCCAGCTCAAAAATAAAAAAAAAAAAAATGACCACAGACTGGGCGGCTTACAACAACAGCAGTGTCTTGTCTCACAGCTCTGGCGCTGAAGTCTGAAACCCAGGTGCCTGCAGCGCTGTTTCCTTGCAGAGGCTCTCGGGGAGAATCAGTCCCATGCCCCTGTCCCTCTCCTTGCATCTGGTGTTGCCAGCAGGCCTTGTGTGCCTTGGCTTCTAGAGGCTTCACTCCAGTCTCTGCCTCTGTCTTCTCACGGCTTTCTTCCCCGTATGTCTCTGTGTTTCGAATCTCCTTCCGCCTTTCTCTTATAAGGACACCTGTCGTTGGATTTAGGTCCCACCCTGTGTTGGTCTATTTTGTGCTGCCGTAATACAATGCCAGAGACTAGGTAATGGATAAAAAACGGAAATGGATTCCATACAGTTCTGGAGGCTGGGAAGCCCAAGGTCAAGGCACTGGCAGTTTTGGTGTCTGGTGAGGGCCTGGTCTCTGCTTCCAAGATGCTGCCTTGAATACTGTATCCTCCAGAGTGGAGGAACGCTGTTCCTTACAAGGCAGAGAGGTAGAAGAGCGAGAACCCACTCCTGACAGCCGTTTTTTAAGGGCATTAAACCCATCCATGAGGGCAGAACTCTCATGGTCTAATCACCTATTAAAGGCCCCACCTCCCAATACCATTACATTGAAAATTAAATTTGAACAACAGTTTGGGAGGGGAGAAATATCCAATCTATAGTACACCCTAAATCCAGAATGATCTCCTCTCAAGATCCCTGCTACCATCTCCTTCTCCTCCTTCTCCTCCTCCTTTTCTGTCTCCTCCTTCCGCTTCTTATTATTGTTATTTTAGAGACAGGGTCTTGCTTTATCTCCCAAGCTGGAGTGCAGTGGTGTGATCACAGCTCACTGGAGCCTCCAACCCCTGGGCTCAAGTGATCCTTCCACCTCAGCCTCCCAAGTAACTGGTACTACAGTTGTGTACCAACATTCCTGGCCAGGAGATCTCTAATTTAATTGCATCTGCAAAGTCCCTTTTCCCAAGTAAGGTCACATTCCCAGGTTCTGGGGGGCAGAGCTTAGACATATCTTTTTGGGGGCCACTGCTTAATGCATTGTAGGAGGGGGCCACATCCTGTGTGCTACAGGGACAGCCTGAGGTGAGATTCTGCTACTTACCATGTGCCACCTGTGGATAAAACTTTCTGCTTTCCGTGTTTTCTTATGTTGGGTGTTAGCTTAAAGTACATAATTAAATTGGACAACTCCAAAGTACTTCTTCATTTTCTTCTGAAGCTAGTTGAGCAGTGCCGAAACAGAGGAAAGCCCTGCCTTCATGGAACGGACACACTCCTAGGAAACACAGACAACAAGTAAAATAAATAGGTAAGAGATACTAGGACAGGCACAGTGGCTCATGCCTGTGCTCCCAGCACTTTGGGAGGCTCAGGTGGGCGAACTGCTAAAGCTTAGGAATTCCAGACTAGCCTGGGCAATGTGGCAAAACCCCCTCTCTACAAACAAATTCAAAACTTAGCCAGGTGTGGTGGTGTGCACCTGTAGTCCCAGCTGCTCGGGAGGCTGAGGCAGGAGGATCACTTGAGCCCAGGAGGTTGAGGCTGCAGTGAGCCCTGATTGCACTACTGCATTCCAGCCCGGGCAACAGAGTGAGACCCTGTCTTAAAAAAAAAAAAAGAAAAAAAGAAAAGAAAGAAAGAAAAAAAGCAAAGAAGTAGTAGGTTAACTGTGTTATGGTGATAGGTATAGATACGAAAAATATAGTTATGTTAAACGTAATGGAGAAAACTGAAGCAGGGAAGGAGGCTAGGGAATGCCAAGGTGCACGTGTCTTTGTGAGCATGAAGGAGAGAGAGGCTTTAAAAGGGTGTCCAGGGAAGGTGTCATCCCCAGAGGAGATTGGAGTCAGACCTGAAGGAGGTGAGGGGACAGGCCATGCAGACATCTGGAAGGACAGTGTTGCAGGCAGGGACCCTGAGACATGAATGTGCCTGGGAGGCTCCCAGGCCAGAAACAGTCCAGAGGGAAGGGAGTCTGCGGGGCGTGGGGTAGGGGAGGTAAAGCCAGGGCTGTAGATGGTTCCAGCTTCCAGACATCAGTCACGGCATGGTTAAATGCAGAAAAGCTGCTTCTTCTTCTTCTTTTTTTTTTTTTTGAGACAGAGTTTCACTCTGGTATTCTTGTCGCCCAGGCTGGAGTGCAATGGCACGATCTCAGCTCACTGCAACCTCCGCCTCCCATGTTCAAGTAATTCTTCTGTTGCAGCCTCCCAAGTAGCTGGGATTACAGGCACCCGCCACCACGCCCAGCTAATTTTTGTATTTTTAGTAGAGATGGGGTTTCACCATGTTGGCCAGGTTGGTCTTGAACTCCTGACCTCAGGTGATCCACCAGCCTTGGCCTTCTACAGTGCTGGGATTACAGGTGTGAGCCACCCCACTGCTCTGGGCCGGAAAAGCTTCTTTACAAAACGTTTCCAATTTTTCTTCACACCTTGAATACAAATTTCATGTTTAACTTTTTTTTTTTTTTTTTTGGTGATGGAGTCTCACTCTGTTGCCAGGCTGGAGTGCAGTGGCGTGATCTCTGTTCACTACAACCTATGCCTCCCGGGTTCAAGAGATTCTCCTGCCTCAGTCTCCCAAGTAGCTGGGATTACACACCCACACTAACAAGCCCAGATAATTAACTTTTTTCTTTTTTTTGAGAAGGAGTCTCACTCTTGTTGCTCAGGCTAGAGTGCAATGGCGCAGTCTTGGCTCACCACATCCACCTCCAGGTTCAAGCGATTCTCCTGCCTTAGCCTCCCGAGTAGCTGAGATTACAGGTATGCGCCACCGTGCCCAGCTAATTTTGTATTTTTAGTGGAGACAGGTTTCTCTATGTTGGTCAGGCTGGTCTCGAATTCCCAACCTTAGGTGATCCTCCTGCCTCAGCCTCCCAAAGCGCTGGAATTACAGGCGTGAGCCACCAAGTCTGGTCTTTTTTTTTTCTTTTCAAAAGCAAACTTGGGCCTTAACATAAGGATTCAAAAACAGATATATTTCACCTCACAATTCCATTTCTGAGAATATATCCAAGAGAACTGACAGCAGATGCTTGAAGGAATGGTGTTCATAGCGTATTATTCACGACTGCTGGAAGGTGGAAGCCACTCAAGTGTCCATCTACTGATGATGACTGGATACCACACAAGGGAATATTATTCAGCCTGAAAAAGAAAAGAAATTCTGAGCTATACTACAATATGGATGAACCTTATGGGTACTATGCTGAGTGAAATAAATCATCCAAGAAAGGCAGGTACTCACAGATTCCACTTATATGAGGTACCTACAATAGTCAAACTCATGAGGACAGAAAGAATGGTGGCTGCCAGGGCCTGGCAAAGGGGGAAGTGGGAAGTTACTGTTGAAGAGTTTCAGCTTTGCAAGATGAAGAGTTCTCTGGATAGATGGTGGTGATGGGAGCACAGCAGCATCATTGTACCTAATGCCACTAAACTGTGCGCCTCAAGTGGTAAAGATGCTAAATTCTATGTTACGTGTATTTTACCGTAATTGCAAAAAATAAAAATAAGTAACTTTTGGCTGGGCATGGTGGCTCACACCTGTAATCCCAGCATTTTGGGAGGCCAAGTTGGGCAGATCACTTGAGGTCAGGAGTTCGAGACCAGCCTAGCCAACATGATGAAACCCCATCTCTACTAAAAATACAAACACCCCTGTAATCCCAGCTACTCAGGAGGCTGAGGCACAAGAATTGCTTGAACCCGGGAGGCAGAGGTTGCGGTGAGCCGAGATCGCGCCACTGCACTCCCGCCTAGTGACAGAATGAGACTCCATCTCAAACAAAACACAAGAAAACAAACAAACAAAAAACTTAAAAAAAAAAATCCCAAAACAAATATATCTCTTATTCCCACGGAACAAATATACAAATATCCTTTTTTGGTCTTAAATATTTTAGAAAATAACAACATCAAAAGCAATAACAACCTCTTGTAGTTTCTAAAAGAGCTTTGAGAGGTGCAGAACACTTAGGAGCAGATAACAGGAAATACGGTCTGACTGAACAGAAGAAAAGGAAATTACCATTTCCCTGCTTGTCTTCAGCACTGTTTATGTAAAAATATTCTAACCTCTTAGATGTTCTGAGTTTCAGGATCCTCCTCCTAGGCAGACCGGAAAACTTCAGGGCTGACATCTTTACTTTTTGTTTCCAGGCAACAATGGAGAGTTAGCATATGAAAAAGAATTTTTAATTAAAGATAGCAGGGAAAGAAATAGAATCTCCATTTTATTTAACTCCTGGGAAGGGAGGGTTTCACACACTGACCTTCAGCAATTTTTCCCAGTTTATAAAGCCAGGGGCCTAATTAAGTTTCTTTAGATTTCTGCCCCTTCCCCAAATTACTTCCTCTATCACAAAGGTCTTCCATGGACCCAAATAAAGTTTAAGAAATAGTTGAAAATACCTGGTAACACAAAAGGTCTTTGAATTCCCAACTACTTCAACGACCATTTTATTTCATTCACCGTATTTTAATTCCTCCAGCTGCAGAAAGAAAAACTAAAAAACAAACAAACAAAC
>NW_012117154.1:524087-526534 GCF_000951035.1 Colobus angolensis palliatus
TTTTATTTTTAGTAGAGACGGGGTTTCACTGTGTTGGCCAGGCTGGTCTTGAACTCCTGACCTCACGATCCACCCGCCTTGGACTTCCAAAGTGCTGGGATTACAGGGGTAAGTCATGGCACCAGGCCGTGGCATTCACTTTCCACAGCCCAGGTACCTGACAGGAACTCAAGTCCTGCTTCTTTGTACCAGTTACTCAACCTCTGCAAACTCCAGTTTCTTAGTAAACTGAGGATAATGCCTGATTTGCAGGGTTTGAGGGAGGATTATAAATTAATGTATGCTCCAGAAAAGACCAAATGATTCTACTTCTGTGAGGTGCCTGGAATGGTCAAATGCATAGATCCAGAAAGTGGGCTGGTGGTTACCAATGGCAGGGGATGGGGAATGAGGAGTTACTGTTTCACGGGTACGGAGTTTTGGTTTGGGATGACGAAAAACTTCCGGAGATGGGGGGATTGGAGATGCACAACGATGTGAGTGGACTTACTGCCACTAAATTGTACATTCGAAAATGGTTAAAATGGTAAATTGTATGTTATGTACCTTTTACCATAATAAAAAGTAATATATTCATTGTCGAACATTTAGAAAACAAGTTTTAAAGCCCCTCCAAATCTTTAGTAATGTCAGCACTCAGCAGGCACTTCTGTTTTATTTGTAGCCTTTGAATATAGTTCACATCCTAGGCATACAGTTTCGTTCTTTTCACATTGTGTCACGTTTTTCCCCATACTTTTCAAAACTCTGTTAACATTTTTATTAGCTGCATACTATTCTACCATCATTTATTTCATCAATTGCCGTATTTTTGGACATAGTTTTTCAACAGTGTAAGCAGCGCTCTCTGATTAAATACATCTTCATTCCCATTTCAAAATACTTCTATAGTATAGACACAAGTAGAATTACTGGGACAAAAGGTGAACTTTCATTTTCGTTGTGCTTTTTTTGAGATAGGATCTTAGGGTCTTGCTCTGTTGCCCAGGCTGGAGTGCAGTGGCATGATCATGGCTCACTACAGCCTGCAACTCCTGGGCTCAAACAGTCCTCCCACCTCAGCCTCCTGGGTAGCTGGGACCACAGGCATGTATCACCACACCCGGCCTGGGTGAATATTTGTATGGCACATGATGCACCTTATCAAACTTTTTCATTGCATTGCCACCAGCTACCTAGAAGACACTTGTTTAAAAACATTCACACTAAGCCAGGCGTGATGGTGCACACCTGTAGTCCTAGCTACTTGGGAGGCTGAGGTGGGAGGATCATTTGAATGTGGAAGGTGGAGGTTGCAGTGAGCAGTGATCATGCCACTGTACTCCAGCCTGGGCAACAGAGCAAGACTCTGTCTCAAAAAACAAACACAGTGAAAACACCCCTTCTGCACCCGGTTGCCCAATATTCTTTCATTTTCTTTTCTTTTTAAAAAAATTATATATATATATATTTGAGAAAAATAACAGCGTCTCACTCTCTGGCCCGGGCTGGGCTGCAGTGGCGTGATCATGTCCTACTGCAGCCTTGACTTCCCCAAGCTCAGGTAATCCTCCCACCTCAGCCTCCTGAGTAGCTGGGACCACAAGCACACTCCACCATGCCTGGCTAATTTTTGTATTTTTGTAGAGATGGGGTTTCACCACATTGGCCAGGCTGGTCTGGAACTCTTGACCTCAAGTGATCTGCCCGTCTCTGCTTCCCAAAGTGCATGGATTACAGGAGTGAGCCACCGCGCCCTGCCCAGTGTTCTTGTAAAACCCTGTTCTGCATTTAGATTAAATATGGTACCTTATTGTTGCAACCTGGTCCACTAATGTTCTTTGCCTCCTTCTAGCCTCCTCCCATTAATTCCCCCCTCTTAAATGTTTGCCTTTATTTAGATTTAATTATTGTTGCTCAGAATCTTAATGAAAAAAATGTGAAAACACTTTTATCTCTGAAGTTCTTCGATTTGTTATTTTTTTGTTTGTTTTTTGTTGTTGTTGTTTTTGTTTATTGAGACAGAGTCTGGTTCTTGTTGCCCAGGCTAGAGTGCACTGGTGTGATCTCGGCTCACTGTAACCTCTGCCTCCGGGTTCAAGCGATTCTCCTGCCTCGGCCTCCCGAGTAGCTGGGAGTACAGGCGCCCGCCACCACACCCGGCTATTTTTTTTTGTATTTTTCTTAGTAGATATGGGGTTTCATCATGTTGGCCAGGCTGGTCTCGAACTCCCGACTTCAGGTGATCCACCCGCCTCGGCCTCCCAAAGTGCTGAGATTACAGGCATAAGCCACTGCGCCTTGCCGAAGTTCTTCGATTTTTTTTTTTTTTTTTGTAAGGGAATCTCGCTGTCTCCCAGGCTGGAGTGCAGTGATACACTCTCGACTCACCGTAACCTCCGCCTCCCAGGTTCAAGCGATTCTCCTGCCTCAGCCTCCCAAGTGGCTGGGATTACAGGCGCCTGCCA
>NW_012117154.1:534835-538936 GCF_000951035.1 Colobus angolensis palliatus
GGCGACGCCGAGCAAGCTCCTGAGCCGGCAGCCGGGTTCCCGGGAGGGGCTCTCAGTTCTCCCGGTTCCAACGCACAGCTCTGAAGTGCGGAGGCCCACGATGTAGCTGGCCAGGAAAGGGGCCGACGCTTCCGTGTAGAGGAGATCTCAATTCGCCGGCCGGGGACACTGAAGTCTCGGGCTCCTAAGCCAGCCTTGCGAAGGCAGTCTCTCACTTTGCCACTTTCTCGGTAGCCGTTTCTGTTGTCCCTGGGTTGGAGGCTCAGCGTTCGCTGTCCCTGGGCTCCAGCCCTTTTAAAGACAGTAACGTTGTAGGAAATCAGATTAGCCAGGGAGGTAGGGAAGGGGCCGGGTAGGCCGGGTGGGCCAGGTAGCCAGGCAGGAGAAAGATTCCTTTTTTTTTTTTTTAAGACAGGGTCTCACCGTGTCACGAGGCTGGAGTGCAGTGGCGTGATCTTGCTCACGGGAACCTCCGCCTCCCGGGTTCAAGGGATTCTCCTGCCTCAGGCTCCTGTGTAGCTGGGATTACAGGCGCCCATCACCACGCCCCGCTAATTTTTGTATTTTTAGCAGAGACGGGGTTTCGCCATGTTAGCCAAACTCCTGACCTCGAGTGATCCGCTAACCTCGGCCTCCCAAAGTGCTGGAATTAGAGGCGTGAGCCACCGCGCCCAGCCCTCTTTTTTTGTTTGTTTTTCATCCTACAACTCTGTAAAATCATCTCTGTAGAATCAAGCTCCTTCAGTGACCAAGGTGGCGTGATTGAAATTAACCGGGGACAAAGTCGCCAGCTATAGTTGGGGAACACCGAATTGAATATTTCAGCCAGGATTTGCAGGGAAAGAAATCTCTCAACTAATGGGTTTCCGGATAATTGTGTGAGATTCAGGACTTCCATTCTCAAAGCTTAACTGGAGGCAGAGAACTGGGGACGTAGCAGGAGAGAAAAAAACACAAATGACAGTAATTTATCCACAGCCCTGAGAACTTGAGGGAAAGTTCCTGGGGGGTCTGGTGCCTCTTTTTCAGACAGGCACTGGAAATAAGATTAACTCTCATGGCATAGTGTGAAGGCAGCAGAAGTGCCCAGAGTTCACTCTCTCCTGGCGCTTGCCGTTCCAGCCCCGCGCCCTGGAGACCTTGGATCCAGACACCTGGAGATGCTGAGCTGACCAGAACGGGAAGGCCGGTAAGGTTCAGTACGGGCGTTGTAGGTAACCCCTCCAGCCAGAAAGTGGCACCGTCTTTTAAAATAAAGGGACTGTGTCCCTCCTGCGCAGGGCCCTCCCTTGGCCGTCTAACCCAGGAGCGCCTCGGGGTCTGGGAGTTGGAACCTGAATGTGTAAGGTGTTAATCAGACCTGAGTCGCATTATAGATTGGGCTCCTGGTAGCTTCTCCTTCCTAAAAAAGCAAACCCACTATAAAAGCATAGTCATAGTCGGGGCGCAGTGGCTCGGGCCTGTAATCTCAGCATTTTGGGAGGCCGAAGCGGGTGGATAACCTGAGGTCAGGAGTTCGTGGCGAAACCCTGTCTCTACTAAAAATACAAACATTAGCCGGGCGTGGTGGTGCACACCTGTAATCCCAGCTACTCTGGAGGCTGAGGCGGGAGAATCGTTAGAATCCGGGAGGCGGAGGTTACAGGGAGCCGAGATCGCGCCACTGCACTCCAGTGTGAACCCCGGATCCACAGCAGAGCTCCCGAGCTCGACGGCGACGCCGAGCAAGCTCCTGAGCCGGCAGCCGGGTTCCCGGGAGGGGCTCTCAGTTCTCCCGGTTCCAACGCACAGCTCTGAAGTGCGGAGGCGCACGATGTAGCTGGCGAATTGAGATCTCCTCTACACGGGCGACAGAGCAAGGCTCATCTCAAAAAAAAAAAAGAAAGTATAGTTGTTTCATGGGAATTATAAGGGATGTTCTCCGTGTTGGGGTTTCTTCTGCAAAGCAACAGGTCGGGAGGGGAGGGGAGAAGGCTGCCACTATCCCTTGCCTTAGAGAAAAGCTGAGTGCACCATTAGCGTTGGGCCGGTGCCACAGAGCAAATAGGACTGAGCCCCGTCTGAGGTGCCCAGAGTTGCTGTTAAAAGCCCCCCACCCAGCGTCTGGCCCTTTCTGAAGCACTTTCAGCCCCGTCAAGCACTCCTGGGGTATCTCATGTTGTCTGAGCAAATACACTCAAGCAGAGGGCTTTGTGGGCAAGATTAATTACCTCGACCATTCTTTTGTTACTCTGCATCGGTAACTCAGTTGCTTTATACTTACTGATGTAATGACTTGCTTTCATAGAATTTACCTTTCCTTTGTTATATTTTAAAATATAAATTGATGACTTTTATTTAAATTTTTTTCATGACTCTTAAAACACTGAAGAATTAGGCTGGGAAAGACGATGTATTTAATGTACATAACACGTGTTATGTGGCCTAACGTGCAGTTATTTGTAATGTGGTAAAAAAACTTGAGTGTGGGAAAACAGACCACCGTATTTTGATATTTGCACCATTTTATTAAATTAATTTGAATATTGGGAATTTTAATTTACTTCAAAGAAGGAAGCAGATAAATCAATTAACAAGAGATATGATTTTTAGTCTCCAATTTTTTATACATATAATATCTAAATAATGTAAAATAATTCCTTCTTTTGCATTCAAACTTAGTTCTTCAACATAAAATTTAAAGGTGCTTGTGTGAAAATACAGATGTTTACAATTATCCAGTTTTCTTTTAAATGAAATGGATGTGGAACCTATTAGTTGTTTGCAAGAATAAAAATACGATACCACGCTTCCTAAGTAAGACGGATGGTTTTGGGTTTTGTTTTCTGTTATGATAAGGACGTCTGTGAGACAAATTTACTTGCAGAGAAATGTTGAACTTTAGTAACTTTTTCACTGATCGGCAGGTAGTCTGTCACGCTGAAGTAGTTCTGTCCAGGGATGTGGGGGCTGTAGAGCCCGCCACGCCCCTCTCCCAACCCGGGGTACTCTCTTTGCAGGGCCCAGCTGGTTGCTCAGAGCGGCCAGCGCCAGTCTGTGCTCTGGTACTGTGCACCGCGTTGGGTTGCCTGCAGCCCAGCTACTAGAGCTGCCTAGCGCGGGGAAGGAACGCTTCTTGCTCAACAGCGCCCTCGCCCGACAAAGCAGGATAATTCCCCAGCTCCCAAGCCCTCTTCTGTATTTCTCAAAAATGCCATTGGCTGGAGTGGCGGTGAGGAGTGCTAACGCCTGGTGACCTGTACCAGGGCTCCTGGCAAGCAAAGCAAAACTAGAATAAAACCTCAAGTAGGCCAGGCGCGTGGCTCACCCCTGTAATCTCGGCACTTTGGGAGGCCCAGGCGTTCGGATCATCTGAGGTCAGGAGTTTAACCTGACGAACATGGTGAAACCCCATCTCCACTAAAAATACAAAAGTTAGCCAGGTGGTGGTGGCCTGCGCCTATAATCCCAGCTACTCAGGAGGCTGAGACAGGAGGATCGCTTGAACCTGGGAGGCAGAGGTTGCAGTGAGCTGAAATGGAGACACTGCAGTCCAGTGTGGGCGACAGAATGAGACCCTGTCTCAAAAACAAAAACGACAACAACAAAAAACCCCCAAAAATTCCTCAAGTAGAAGGAAGGCCTCAAGGCCCTGTGGTCTGAGCAGCAGGGTCACCCTCACCCACTTCATGCCCCTACAACCCCTAGGGCCCTATCTCCCTCCCCTGCCTGCACCTTTTTTGATCTCTGTTGCGTTTCCCTCCTGGCCACTTGCGGGCACTGCCAGGGAGGCAGTTTCCTGGAAAACATCAGGGACTGTTTGTTCTCCTGGGCCTGTCCTATCTGCCAGGCTCCCACACCTTAGCCCTAGGCCAGTCAGAGACTCAAACGGGAAGGAAAGGGCTGACCCCCACTGAAAGCCTCTCTGCACCTGTCGGTCCTCGGGCTCATAGGAAAACACAGTGGCACATACCTTAAACACAGTGCTTGCCTTGTGCACATTTCTGTTCTCGCGTTTCATTATAAGATGTGAATATTTGGACATTTCCCTCACTGAACAAAGGATCCTTTTGGAAAACAATCAGGATATTTGTGGTACACTTTTTTTTTTTTTTTTTTTTT
>NW_012117154.1:539606-553175 GCF_000951035.1 Colobus angolensis palliatus
CGAGGTGGGAGGATCACTGTCAGGAGATCGAAACATGGTGAAACCCCGTCTCTACTAAAAATACAAAAAATTAGCTGGGCGTGGTGGCGGGTGCCTGTAGTCCCAGCTATTAGGGAGGCTGAGGCAGGGGAATCGCGTGAACCTGGGAAGTGGCGGTTGCAGTGAGCCAAGATCACGCCACTGCACTCCAGCCTGGGTGAGCAGAGTGAGACTCCATCTCAAAAAAAAAAAAAAAGAAAGAAAATATGGCTGGTAAAATGTAATGTCTGCAGAGGCTCCTTACAGGCTAATTTGCTCGTGAATGTCATGTGCACATTGCCCCCGCCCCCCGCCCCAGCGTCCCTGCAGGATGGAATGGCGTGGAGATTCACGGTGTCAAAGTCCTTCCTTGTCAGGCCATAGTAAGTTTTGTCCTGTTCCTCATCTGGTTCCAATTGAACTCTGGAATCTGAAGATTTGGGTTTTCTGATGCACCGCTCCAGGCCATTTCAGCACTTTATAAATTTATTTATTTATTTTTGAGACGGACTCTCGCTCTGTTGCCAGGCTGGAGTGCAGTGGTGTGATCTCAGCTCACTGCAACCTCTGCTTCCCAGGTTCAAGTGATTCTCCTGCCTCAGCCTCCTGAGGAGCTTGGGACTACAGGCACACGCTACCATGCCCAGCTAATTTTTTTGGTATTTTTAGTAGAGATGGGGCTTCACCATGTTGGCCAAGATGGTCTTGATCTCTGTTTTATATTTTTTGAGATGGAGTTTCACTCTTGTTGCCCAGGCTGGAATGCAATGGCACAATCTTGGCTCACCACAACTTCTGCCTCCTGGGTTCAAGTGATTCTCCTGCCTTAGCCTCCTGAGTAGCTGGGATTACAGTCATGTGCCACCACACCTGGCTAATTTTGTATTTTTTAGTAGAGACGGGGCTTCACCGTGTTGGCCAGGCTAGTCTTGAACTCTTGACCTCAAGTGATCTGCCCACCTGGGCTTCCCAAAATGCTGGAATTACAGGAGTGAGCCACAGCACCCAGGCTGAGTTCACATCCTGCCCTCATCCAGAAGCTCTTCACCATCAATTGCCAAGACTGGTTCCTCCAAGCCCTTTCTACATCAGCCTCATCTGTGCACAGCTCCCTGTGACCACTGCTCTCCTTGAAATACGGATCTGATAGTTGGACTCCCTGACTCAAAAATCCACCTCCAGTTCCTGTATCCAGAGTCAAACCTAAACTCAACAGCGGGTATTCAAGGCAAATGTCACCGTTTGAGCCCTTTGCCCATCACAGTGTCTCACTTGTACCACACCAAGCTCCTCACCGCTCCCCACCTGCGCCCTCTGTTTTCCTGCCACTCTGAAGTTGTTTTTTTTTTGAGATGGAGTCTCACTCTGTCATCCAGGCTGGAGTGCAGTGGCAGAATCTTGGTTCACTGTAACCTCCGCCTCCCAGGTTCAAGTGATTCTTGTGCCTCAGCCTCCCGAGTAGCTGGGATTACAGGCATGCACCACCACGTCCACGCCCAGCTAAATTTTGTATTTTTAGTAGAGACAGGGTTTCACCATGTTGGTCAGGCTGGTCTCGAACTCCCAACCTCAGGTAATCCACCTGCCTCAGCCTCCCAAAGTGCTGGTATTACAGGCATGAGCTACCGTGCCCAGTACTGCCACTCTGAATTTGATGCTCTCCTCTGCCAAAGTAGTCTTAGAATTGCAAATCCACATGCCACAGATGTCTCTGCGAGGCCCGCCACGAGCCCGTTCCTGATCTTCCTTCATGCTTAGAATCATGGGTGTCTCACCATGTGATGCTCTGTAGCATGGTTATTTGCACACATGTGAGTTTCTGTCCATTAGATGGTAAAATGCTGGACCGAGGCACTGTGTCTGACTCCTTTCATCGGAATTCTTCACAGTGCCTGGGACATTTTGGGCCACGGTAAGAGGAACACAGGCTTATCAAATACTGATAAGGTGTGTAAATGCTCTAACATTGACATTGATAGGTACAATTGCAGGCGACTTACATTCTGTGGTTTAACACCTCAGGATGTCACCTTCCAATGCTCCTGCACTGTCTCTGTGTTTGTATGTGTCTGTCGTTACAGCTTGAACCTAGGGCTGACCAACAACACACTTTTGGATCAAAGGGAGCCTTTGGGTTTCAGCATCCTGTAAGGTAATATATGACTTCACAGTAAGTAATCTGTAATTTCCTTTTAATATAGCCGTTAATACACTTTAGTGTCTTCAACCACACAGATTTTCAACAAAGTGGAAAATAATTCAATATATTCTTTGGTATTGTTTAGTTTCCTTATACCAAGGGTATTTTGTTGGATTTCTGGAATCCATTCATGTATTCATCCATTGAGTGTTTTCTGCAAAGTGCAGTTGGCCTCTCTCTTTTCTCTATACCTTTTATTTCTACTTCTCATTACGTATTATGCCTTGTATTGTATTGATATAATTGCATATGAATTGTATATGCATATATAAAAACTTAGATATTGAGGTATATTTCTATTGTCCTACCAGGATATAAGCTAGTGTACTGTCTAGTGCAAAGTCGACCTTCAAAATCTGTATGTTCAGGGTGGGCATGGTGGCTCATGCCTGTAATCCCAGCACATTGGGAGGCTGAGGATGGGTGGATCACCTGAGGTCAGGAGTTCGAGACCAGACTGACCAACATGGTGAAACGCCATCTCTACAAAAAATACAAAAAAATTAGCTGGGCATGGTGGCGGGTGCCTGTAATCCCAGCTACCTGGGAGGCTGAGGCAGGAGAATCACTTGAACCTGGGAGGTGGAGGTTGCAGTGAGCTGAGATCACACCATTGTACTCCAGCCTGGGTGACAAGAGCAAAACTCTGTCTCCAAAAAAAAAAAAACAATCTATGTGTTGAGTCAATGGTTGGCTCCGGCACAGGGGGTGCCAAGCACCTTTGAGAGCGCCTTTTCCTCCTGCCTCTGAAGTGTGTGTCGTGGTCCTGGTGGTGACCAGAATTCTCACTGCTGTATCCATCTACACTCCGTCCGTTTTAGACAAGTGGCTCATGTTTAGGATTTCCGCCTGTCTCTCTGTCTCTGTCTCTTTCTTATTCTCTGTCTGTCTTTCTCGATCTCCTTTACTAAAATTAACCTTGCCTGGGCCGCCTCCACTCCTCCAGGTGCCTTTGCCTTGTTACTCTATAAGACTGGAAAGCTGAATACAACCCAAAGACGCTCATGTGTAGGCATGAAGCTCAGACCCCTCAGACTGGTTAGAAGGAAGCTTTCCTTGTATGCCTTACACCAATAGTTTTTTTTCTCTTCTGACATCTCACTCTGTCATCCAGGTTGGAGTGCAGTGGTACAGTCTCAGCTCACTGCAACCCCTGCCTCCTGGGCTTAAACGATCCTCCCACTTCACCCTCCTAAGTGGCTGGGACCACAGGTATGTGCCACCATGCTCTGCTAATTTTGTAATTTTTTGTAGAGACAAGGTCTCACTATATTGCCCAGACTGGTCTTGAACTCCTGGGCTCAAGCTATCCTCTTCCCTAGACTTCCCAAAGTGTTGGGATTACAGGCATGAGCCGCAGATACTGGCCACACCAATGGTTTTCAATCCTCATAGAATTACTAGTGGAGCTTTTAAAAATACAGATGCCTGGGTGGTTCTCCCAGGTGCTTTGACTCACTTGTTCTAGGGAAAGACCCAGGCATCGAGTTTGTTTGTTTGTTTGTTTTGAGATGGAGTCTCACTCTGTTGCTCAGGCTGGAGTGCAGTGGTGCGATCTTGGCTCAACTGCAACTCCACCTCCCAGATTCAGGTGATTCTCCTGCCTCAGCCTCCCAAGTAGCTAGAATTACAGGTGTGTGCCACCCTGCCTGGCTAATTTTTTTTTTGTATATTTAGTAGAGATGGGGTCTCACCATGTTGGCCAGGCTGGTCTCAAACTCCTGACCTCAGGTGACCCACCCACCTTGGCCTCCTAAAGTGCTGAGATTACAGGCGTGAGCCACTGCACCTGGCTTGTATTTTTACAGACTCCCCACGGGGTCTTAATGTGCAGCCAGGACTGAGAGTCACCACCCTGCTTCATGCCCTGCAGGCATCCAGTCGCACCACCTACCCACAGCTGGCCTCACAGACACACTGCTGCTGCTCCCATTTTTGTTTTGTTGTTGTTTTTTGTGTTTGACACAGAGTCTCGCTCTGTCACCCAGGCTGGAGTGTAATGGTACGATCTTGGTCACTGCAACCTCTGCCTTCCAGGTTCAAGTGATTTTTCTGCCTCAGCCTCTGGAGTAGCTGGGACTACAGGTGCTACCATGCCCGGCTAATTTTTGTATTTTTAATAGAGATGGGGTTTCACCATGTTGGCCAGGCTGGTCTTGAACTCTTGATGTCAGGTAATCCACCCGCCTTGGACTTCCAAAGTGCTGCGATTACAGGCGTGAGCCACTGTGCCCGGCCACCTTGTTTTTGATTGGTTGACAATGCTGTGACTGACAAAGCATGAGCTGCAGCCATGCATTGCACACTGGATATACAATTTCACTTTATATTTTTACTACAGAAAATTTCAGACATACACAAAAGTGGAGCGAATAGTACAGTGAACCCCATGTACCCATCACCCGCCTCAATAGTTATCAACGGTCTGAGCTGATCATATTCATCACCCGCAACTATGTTGTTGTTGTTAGCATATTTTATTTTATTTATTTTATTTTGAGATAGGGTCTTGCTCTGTTGCCCAGGCTGGAGTGCAGTGGTGTCATTGCAGCTCACTGCAGCCTCCACCTCCCCAGGCTTCCATCTCAGCCTCTGGAGTGGCTGGGACTACAAGTGCACACCACCACACCCAGTTAATTTTTTGTTTTTTTGTGTGTGTATTTTTCGGATACGGGGTTTTGCCATGTTGCCCAGGCTGGTCTCAAACTCCTGGGCTCAATTGATCCTCCTGCTTTGGCCTTCCAAACTGCTGAGATTACAGATATGAGCCAATGAGCCACTGTGTCCCACCCCAGCATATTTTAAAGCAAATCTCAGACATGCTAGGAATTCACCTGTGAATACTTCAGTATAAATACCTAATTGTAAACATGGCTAAAAATGGAACTATGCTCATATTTCTGTCTTAGATGAATATATACATTCTGTCTGTTGCAGAATTTCTCAACCTTAGCACCGTTGGCACTTTGGGCTTGGTAATTCTTCATGGTGGGAGCTAGCCTGGGCCTCGTAGGGTGTTTACCAGTATTCCTGACCTCTACTCACTAAATGTCAGTAGCTTCCCCTCAGTTCTGACAATCAAAAACATCTCCAGACATTGCCAGATGTCCCCTGGAGGTCGAGAACCACCGGTCTATTGGATATCTTATGAAGTAAAGAACTATCATCCATTATTTATAGAAGGGTGTTTTCTCTCTCCTTTTCTATCTGAAAAAAAAGGATATTGAAATCAGCTTTACAAGTAAGCAGTGATGAATTGACAAACTTACTTCCTCAGAGGACTACAGAGAAAAATGCAAATAAATTAATGAATGAAAAGCAGGTCGAGGCATGGTGGTTCACACCTGTAATCTCATACTTTGGGAGGCTGAGGCAGGAGGATCACTTGAGCTCAGGAGTGACAGACCAGCCTGGGCAATATGGCTAAACCCTGTCTCTATGAAAAATATAGGCCGGGCGCGGTGGCTCACGCCTGTAATCACAGCACTTTGGGAGGCCGAGACGGGCAGATCAAGAGGTCAGGAGATCGAGACCATCCTGGCTAACACGGTGAAACCCCGTCTCTACTAAAAAAATACAAAAATTAGCAGATCGGAAGGCGGGCGCCTGTAGTCCCAGCTACTCAGGAGGCTGAGGTGGGAGGAACCCTTGAGCCACGAAGTTCAAAGCTGCAGTGAGCTATGATTGCCCCACTGCACTCCAGCCTGGGTGGCAGAGTGAGACCCTTTCTCAAAAACAAAGAAGAAAGGAAATAAGTAAAGGATAAGAGATTATGGCCGGGAGTGGTGACCCACGCTTGTAATCGCAGCACTTTAGGAGGCCGAGTTGGGCAAATCATTTGAGATCAGGAGTTCGAGACCAGCCTGACCAACATGGTGAAACCCCGTCTCTAGTAAATACAAAAACTAGCCAGGCGTGGTGGTGGGTGCCTGAAATCTCAGCTACTCGGGAGGCTGAGACAGGAGAATCACTGAACTCAGGAGGCGGAAGTTGCAGTGAGCCGAGATTGCACCACTACACTCCAGCCTGGGTGTGAGAGCGAGACTCCCTCTCAAAAAAAAAAAAGAAAGATTATGGGGAGGGGATATCTTAATACTTGCCATGTATGAGCAAATCCAAAATTCTATAAAAACCTGAAATTTAGGGGTTCCAAATTTTACATACTTAAATTTTCTTTTTTCTTTCTCTCTTTTATTTCCTTTTTTCCTCAGCACATCTTTTTTATTCTGGCAGAGCAAGGGACTTGTGCCTCCAATTTCTCTATGGCAACATCTGGAAAACTTAGCTGCTTCTCTAGACCAGGGTTTCAGAGATGTCAGAGTAAATTTCCTCCAGAATCCAAGGGGTTACAGCATTTCCCATGCTGCAGGGGACAGAGGGTGGGGTGGGAGAGTGCACCTTCACCCAAGTGGGACATCAATTATCCAAGAAGAGTCAAGTCCCCTGTTTGATCAGAGTGAGCCTCCAAATCTTAGAATTCAATGTTTTCAGTTGCCTTTTACCTTCCTTGAAGCACACCCTTTTCCTTGCGACTGTCTAAATTGACTGGCTGGGTCAGATTATAACTCACTTGTGAACTGGGATAGGTTTATCACCAGGTCCCTCCAATAGGTGCCTACAGTTCTCCGTTCTGATGGCTTAAATT
Organism: Colobus angolensis palliatus; assembly: GCF_000951035.1. Lineage (NCBI taxonomy): Eukaryota > Metazoa > Chordata > Mammalia > Primates > Cercopithecidae > Colobus > Colobus angolensis. Next base: position 546,470 of record NW_012117154.1, read on the forward strand.
CTGTGTGTTGTGAAGGCAAAGACCAGAGAGGAAGACTGGGGAGTTCTCTGCTTCTGGGAAAAAGCATCCTCTAGAAGGGGTTGAGGACGAGGTTCAGGTTGATGAATGGTGTATTTGTTTTTTAAATATTAGAGTCTGTTTACCCATGTCAAAGCGTCAAGAATACCTGCAGAGCTCCGGGGAGCAAGTGCTGGCCAGTTTCCCAGTGCAAGCCACGATTGACTTCTACGACGATGAGTCCACTGAGTCTGCTTCGGAAGCTGAAGAGCCAGAGGAAGGACCCCCGCCCCTCCATCTTCCGCCCCAGGAGGCAGGAGGTCTGCAGGAAAAAGGCAGAGACCAGGGCATCAACTGAGGGCAGCGATCCTCAAGAGGGGGTGACCCCTGGGGTGAGGGTCTGCTCCCTCACGGCGACTCCTCAAGGGGCGGCGTGTGCTCCTCATCCAAATGAGTCTGTCTCTGTCTCCTGGGCCCTGCTCCGGGACCTGCCCCAACATTCTCTTGGGGACACCTGAGCCAGGACACCGCGCATCCCTGCTGAGTGTACAGAGGCTGGAGACTTCTCGGGCAGCCCCTGGCCCGCACACTACTCAGGGCAGAGAGTCAGCTTTTACTTTTCTTTCTCCTGGCGATTCGTTTTTGGTGCACTCATGCATACCTTTGAGAGAGGATTCCAGGACAAAGAGAAGGTCTGTGTCAACAGAGTTGTTACCTGGTAGAGCCCATTTTCACAGCTCCTTCGAGCACTGTCACTCGCTGATCAGGTAACAGATTCTTCCTAGTCACCCACTCCACCTCCTACTTAAACTGAGACTCATTACTTAGCTCTTTCTGCTTTTGTAAAAACAATTTAGATATTAAACCCCATTTTAATCTATCATCCAAGGGCAGATGCAGTTGCTTAGTAGCATTTTGAAAAACAAAACAAAAAAAGGTTTGGTTTCGTTTGGTTTGGTTTTGTGACAGAGTTTCGCTCTTGTTGCCCAGGCTGGAGTACAGTGGCACAATCTGGGCTCACTGCAACCTCCGCCTCTTGGGTTCAAGAGATTCTCCTGTCTCAGCCTCCCAAGTAGCTGGGATTACAGGTGTGCGCTAATTTTTTGTATTGTTAGTAGCGACTCGGTTTCACCATGTTGGTCAGGCTGGTTTTGAATTCCTGACCTCAGGTGATCCTTCTGCCTCAGCCTCCCAAAGTGCTGGGATTACAGGCATGAGCCACTGAGCCTGGCAAAAAAAAAAAAAAGTATTTATTAAAAAATATTTTTTTAACCCACCAAATAATTCCCATAAGAGTAACAGAAAGGACCAGGCACGGTGGCTCACGCCTGTAATCCTAGCACTTTGGGAGGCCAAAGCGGGCAGATCACCTGAGGTTGGGAGTTCGAGACCAGCCTGACCAACGTGGAGAAACTCGTCTCTACTAAAAATACAAAATTAGCTGGGCGTGGTGGCGCACGCCTGTAATCCCAGCTACTTGGGAGGCTGAGGCAGGAGAATGGCTTGAACCCGGGAGGCGGAGGCTGCGGTGAGCTGAGATTGCGCCATTGCACTCCAGCCTGGGCAACAAGAATGAAACTCTGTCTCAAAAAAACAAAAAGAATAACAAAGAGATAGGGATTTTTAGGAGACAATTAGATAAAAATGTATGTGATGACTGTATAAGGGCTGTGTGTATGAATTTATAGGGAGTAGAACCTTCACTCTTAGTTGGTGACTGTTTGGGGCTTGTTATTTTAATAGATGAACACTAGTTTTTAAATTTTTTATTTTTTTAACCCTACCCTTAACCCATGAACACTATTTTTAATTAAAGTATCTAATGTAAAATTATTTTGAGTTTTTAATATTTTGATGATAAATGTGTATTCCTGAACGTTTTTGACTTACTTATCTTACATGTGGTGTCTCCCTGTATATAGTACATTATATCGATTTCTACTTGAAATAAATGTTTTGAAAGAATGTTTGATAATCACCTTTTTTGCTTAAGACATTTTTGGAATTAAATAGTCCCTGCTTTAAGGTTTTTTGGTTTTTCATGGTTTTTAAAAATAATTCTTTTAAAATTATAAACTATTAATATTTTATTTCAGTATTCTATTTTATTTTTTAAAATTTTAGACACAGGGTCTTGCTCTGTCCCTGGCTGGAGTGCAGTGGCTCAATAATAGCTCACTGCAGCCTTGAACTCCTGGGTTCAGGGAATCCTCCTACCTCAGACTTCGTGGTAGGTAGGACGACAGGTATGGGCCACCATGCCCAGAAATGTTTTTTTGAGACAGAGTTTCACTCTTGTCGCCCAGGCTGGAGTGCAATGGCACAGTCTCAGCTCACTGCAACCTCTGCCTTGCAGGTTCAATCAATTCTCCTGCTTTTGCCTCCTGAGTAGCTGGGATTACTGGCATGTGCCACCACGCCTGGCTAATTTTGTATTTTTAGTAGAGCTGGGGTTTCACCATGTTGGCCAGGCTGGTCTCGAACTCCTGACCTCAGGTGATCCACCCACCTTGGCCTCCCAAGGTGCTGGGATTACAGGCATGAACCACTGTGTCCAGCCACCCAGTTAATTAAAAATATGTCTTTTGTAGATACAGGTTCTCAATATGTTGCCAAGGCTGCTCTTGAACTCCTGGCCTCAAGCTGTCCTCTTACCTAGGCCTCCTAAAGCACTGGAACTACAGGAATGAGCCACCATACTAGGCCTAATATATTAAAAAGTAGGAGTAATGAACGGAAATACTTTTAGTGATCCAAGCACTATAGAAAGTACACATTGCAAAGTAAAATCACATTCTGCTGTTCTCCCTTTCCTTTGTCTAAAGGTAACAAACATCAATTTTTTTTTATTGCTTCAGTCTTTTGAAAAATGCCTCTTTTTATGTTTTTCTTTTCTGGGCCTTTTTTTTTTTGCTTTTAAAATGTTTACTTTTTTGGTTTTTGAACAAGTTTGGCTTTTTCTTTTAAAAATTAAAAATTGTATTTTAATGTTTCTTTTATTTGTTTAAAGTACATCTTTTCAGACTTAAAAACAAACCTGTGTGAATTTCAGAAAGGATTTAATATGACCCCTAATTTTGCTGGCTTTTTCACATAAAAATACTGGATCACAGAAAAATACTAGAAGTCTTATCCTTACTCCTTCATGTGATGCTTGAGATAAAAACTAAATAATCACATCTGGCTTTGTTGAGTTTTCTTGGTAAATCAGTTTTATTGACAAATAAAAGCCTGGTCCAATAATGAGTTTATCCTAAATAAACCAAACATAGTCCAAATTCTGATGGCATCAACCTCCAGAGTTTAAAATATGCGCATGTGCCAGGCAAGGTGGTTCACCCCTGTAATCCCAACACTTTGGGAGGCCAAAGCAGGTGGATCACTTGAGGGGAGGTCAAGACCTGCCTGGACGTGGTGAAACCCCATCTCTACTAAAAATACAAAATATGCGCTAGGTGTGGTGACACGTGCCTGTAATCTCAGCCACTTGGGAGGTTGAGGTGGGAGGATCACCTGAGCCAGGGGAGGTTGAGGCTGCAGTGAGCTGAAATCACACCACTGCACTCCAGCTTGGGAGACAGAAAGAGACCCTGCTCAAAAAAGCTAATATATGCTGTATGAAAAAAAAATACATATATATATATATATGCTGTATGATAGTTTCACATTACATTAATTCTAAATTACTTAGAATCTGGCCAGCTTAGTGCAAATACAAAACAAGGCACTTTAGCTGTGGCTAGCAATGGAATCACATATACTGTGGGTCAGACATTTTTAATAGTAAGGATATGGTGAGCTTGGGGCCTCCTTAGCGCTCTGATTTTTGCAGTTACATGAATGAACTAAAAGTCTGAAACCTAAGAGCTCCAGGGTTTTGATCAGGTATCCCTCTCACTTAAAAAATGTAGCTGAGCATGGTAGCTCACACCTGTAATCACAGCACTTTGGGAGGCTGAGGCAGGAGGATCACTTGAGCCCAGGAGTTTGAGACCAGCCTGGGCAACAGAAGGAGACCTCCTTCTCAACAAAAAATTTAAAAGCCAGCCAGGTGCAGTGGTGTGTGCCTATAGTCCCAGCAACTCAGGAGCCTTGAGCCTAGGAGTTCAAGGTTGCAGTGAGCTATGATTGCACCACTGCACTCCAGCCTGGGCAACAGAGTAAGACTCTGTCTCAAAAAACTACAAAAATTAAAAATGTGTGCCCGCCCCCTAACATATATTCACTTATGAATTATATGTTATGTTGAGCCATTTGAAATTGCTGATGTTTTACCATTTTTAACCTACAAAAAAGGCAATTTCATATGGTTCACCCAACATGTACTACTGGGATAATATATTGCACATTACAAAGTATACACAAAACACATATTTTAAAGGATCGTCCAGGTTGGGCATGCTGGCTTACACCTGTAATTCCAGCACTTTGGGAGGCCGAGGCAGGAGGATTGCTTGTGACCAGCCTGGGCAACATAGCAAGACCACATCTCTACAAAAAAAAAAGCAAATAAGCAATTTATTTACTTTTTAAAACTTGTAGCCAGGCGCAGTGGCTCACGCCTATAATTCCAGCACTTTGGGAGGCTAAGGCGGGCGGATCACGAGGTCAGGAGATGGAGACCACAGTGAAACCCCGTCTCTACTGAAAATACAAAAAATTAGCCCGGCGTGGTGGCAGGCACCTGTAGTCCCAGGTACTCAGGAGGCTGAGGCAGGAGAATGGTGTGAACCCGGGAGGTGGAGCTTGCAGTGAGCCGAAATAGTGCCACTGCACTCCAGCCTGGGCGACAGAGCGAGACTCTGTCTCAAAAAAAACAAAAGAAAAGAAGAAGAAAAAAGTTGTATTTTAAGTTCAGAGGTACATGTGCAGGTTTGTTACATAGCTACATAGGTAAAGGCATGTCATGGGGTCTTTTTATACAGATTATTTCATCACCCAGGTGTTAAGCCTAGTATCCATTTGTTATTTTTTCTCTCCTTCCTCCCACCCACCAGCCTCCCATGGGCCCCAGTGTGTGTTGTTCCTCTGTATGTGTCCATGTGTTCTCATCATTTAGATCCCACTTGTAAGTGAGAATATGCAGTATTTGGTTTTCTGTTCCTGCATTAGTTTGCTGAGGATAATAGTCTCCAGCTCCTGAGTAGCCTCCGCCTCCTGAGTAGCTGTGATTACAGATATTCACCACCATGCCCAGCTAATTTTTAAATTTTTGCAGATGGCGGTCTCTCTATGCCAGCACCAGGCTAGTCTTGAACTCCTGGCATCAAGTGATCCTCCCTCTGTGGCCTCTCAAAGTGTTTTAAAATGAACCCCATTGTATAACCTTCCTGAAGAAGTCAGAATATTACCACTAGCCTATCATTCTACAGCAAAACACGCATGGGGAGAGAGAGAGAAGACTGCCCTTCGAAAGACCAATTTTGTGTTCCTGTCACTTGGGTTTTAAAAATCAGGTGATTTCTCTTTAAAAATCTGGATCTCTGGCGGTGTTTGCCTGTGATCCTGCAAGGAGTCACTCGGCTGGAGCTGAGGAATGGCTGTTGGTGTTGAACAGTCCAGCCTCTCCTGCTGTTCACAGTCTCCATCTTCCTCCATCTCCTTCCATTTCTTTCCTGCAACAGCTTGCCTAATAGCAGTGCAGTAAATGGATTTCACATGTGGTGCCATCTCTATACGTTTTCTCTGGAATCATTTTATCATTCTAATCAAAATGGCCACTCCAAAAATGGTTATACTTAGCTAGGTTTTCTATAAAATATCCATGTTTTAAAAAGTAATTTATGGTTGAGGCTGACTCCTCTGACACATCTTTCTTTCAGTGGCTCACAAAAAGTAGCTCCTAATGAGTTTCATTATTGAAACAGAATCTTGCAAATACCACAAGCTGGAACATGCTAGAAATGTCTGCACTTTCACCCGACTGTACTCAAACCTCCCACACTGTGTGATTTGATGTAATAATGTTTTCTTCAAATCTCCAGCTACATTTTCTTTGAGTCTTCCAATAGATTTTCTTACAAAAAGAATGCATTTCAATTTCTTGCCATAGTGTTTCCTATTTGCTATTTTAACCAGTTTTGCTGTGGTAGGAAGAAAGTGCTTTCTGATTTTTTTTTAAACTTCTGTATTACACATGGAATTGTGAAACATGCTGTTTAACACGCTGTTAAACATTTGTCATTAAGCTGAGTGAAATTTTGTATGATCTTGTATTGAGGATCACATGATTTTTAAACACAATTGATAGTATCTAAGGAATAATGTATGGTTTGCTTGAGGTCCAATAATAAAAGATGTTAATAATTCAATTATTTTTCTTGATAATGTTAATTATTTTTGCTAACTTTTTGCCAGATCTCTTTTAGCTTGTTATGTGGCTGATGATGAGCTTGCAATAAAGACAGAAATGTTAGCCTTGACATTTGTTTGGGGTTTGCTTGAGCTTGCATTATCTATATTATTTTCAATCCAGTTTCTTGGGCAGAATTTTGTTTGTTTTGTTTTGTTTTGTTTTAGAGAGACAGGGTCTTAACGTGTTGTCCAGGCTGGAGTCCAGTGGTGCGATCACGGGTCACTGCAGACTTGAACTCCTGGTCTCAAGCAATCTTCCCACCTCAACTTTCTTTTCTTTTTTTTTTTTTTGAGACGGAGTCTCGCTCTGTTGCGCAGGCTGGAGTGCAGTGGCCGGATCTCAGCTCACTGCAAG
>NW_012117154.1:553900-563672 GCF_000951035.1 Colobus angolensis palliatus
TATTTTTAGTAGAGATGGGGTTTCTCCATGTTGGTCAGGCTGGCCTCAAACTCCCCACCTCAGGTGATCCACCCGTCTTGGCCTCCTAAAGTGCTGGGATGACAGGCGTGAGCCACCGCCCCTGGCCAAAATTCACCCCTTTAAAGTGTACAGTTCAGGCTGGGCACAGTGGTTCATGCCTGTACTCCCAGCACTTCGGGAGCCAGAGGTAGGAGGATCTCTTGAAACCTGGAGCTTGAGACCAGCCTGGTAACATGGTGAAACCCCGTCTCTACAAGAAATACAAAAATCAGCTGGGTGTGGTGGTGCGAGCCTGCAGTCCCTGCTACTTGGTGGCTGAGATGGAAGGATCGCTTGAGCCTGGGAGGTTGAGGTTGCAGTGAGCTGTGATCACACCACTGCACTCCAGCCTGGGCGACAGAGTGAGACTGTCTCCAAACAAACAAACAACAACAACAACAACCCCACAAACACCCAAAAACTGTATAGTTCAGCAGCTTTTTGTGTATTCACAGAAGTGTACAAGCGTCACCACTAATCTCAGATCATTTTCATCATCCCAGAAAGAAATCTCATATCCATTAGCAGACACTCCCATACCCCCCAGGCCGTGGCAGTCACTCACCTACTTTCTGTCTCTCTGGATCTCCCTCTCCTAGACATTTCATAAAAGTGGAATCATACAATATGTGTGTGTGAGTTTTTTTATTCGGCTTCTAAATTATTTTTTAAAACTTAAAAAAAAAATTAGATTAAAAAAAGCCCAGAAGTCTCAATACTGCCCCCTGTCCCCATCAAACCATGGTCCCTTTCCACACTCACCTGGGCTGTGCACAGGCGACTGTGGTTAGAGCACAGCACTGATGCCGTCAGCAACACAGCCTCAATTTCGATACAATCCAATTACCTCGGCTCAGAGAACAATTTGTTCTGAATAAGGAAGTAAGCAAATCCTTGTTTTGCAAATTTCTGCTGTTGGTCTAGAGAGTGACAGTGCTCCCAAAGATGGGCCAGCAGGGGCTCATTATGCTCTGCGGAACGCTCCGCTGCATGCGGCACATGCGTTTTCAGGAGCATTGTCTTCATGCAGGGAGAATAGAATATTTGTTATCAAGGAAGGCTGCAAAAAAGTAAAATATGTACCACTAACAAGCCAATACACCCAAGAAATGTTCATTTTAGGACTAAGGAGTAAATTCTGGTGGGCATCACACAAAAGAGTTTTAGACTATTTCAGGTCGATGTTAAAGTAAGGCATAAAACTGCTCCCTGAAATTATACATAAGATTATTCTTTCCCTTTCTATTCCAGAGGTCTATTTGAAGAGTATGTTGAAGAGCACATTTTTTAGAGGGAAATTCATAGCAATTTTGCTACAAATATTAACATCAAGGACATAAAACCATCCTTTCTTCAATGTAAACTTTTAATTTTTTTAATACTTTGTATTTATTTTATTTTATTTATTTTTCGAGACAGCATCTCAGCATTAGTCCGTTCTCCTGCTGCTATAAAGACATTCCCGAGACTAGGTAATTTGTAAAGGATAGAGGTTTAAATGACTCACAGTTCAGCATGGCTGGGGAGGCCTCAGGAAACGTACAATCATGGTGGAAGGGGAAGCAAACACATCCTTCTTCACGTGGCAGCAGCAAGGAGAATTGCCGAGCAAATGGGGAAAAACCCATTATAAAACCATCAGATGGCCGGGCATGGTGGCTCACACCTGTAATCCCAGCACTTTGGGAGGCTGAGGTGGGCACATCACCTGAGGTCAGGAGTTCGAGACCAGCCTGACCAACATGGAGAAACCCTGTCTCTACTAAAAATAGAAAATTAGCCGGGCATGGTGGTACATGCCTGTTATCCCAGCTACTCAGGAGGCTGAGACAAGAGAATCGCTTGAACTTGGGAGGCGGAGGTTGTGGTGAGCCGAGATCGTGCCATTGCAGTCCAGCCTGGGCAACAAGAGCAAAACTCTGTCTCAAAACAAAACAAAACAAAAACCATCAGATCTTGTGAGAACTCACTATCACGAGAACAGCATGAGGGTACCCACCCTCATGATTCAATTACCTCCCACCAGTCCCTCCCATGACATGTGGAGATTATGGGAACTACAATTCAAGATGAGATTTGGGTGGGGACACAGCCAAACCATATCAGACAGGGTCACACTCTGTCACCTCAGCTAGAGTGCAGTGGTGCAATCACAGCTCCGTGTGGCCTTGACCTCCCTGGCTCAAGCTATTATCTTCCTCAGCCTCCCAAAGTGCTGAGATTACAGGCATGAGCCACCGCACCTGGCCATTGGGTATATTTCTAAGAGAAGTAGCAAGAAGATAGTTTTTATGTCTGCCTCTCATATGTTTGGTGTCCTCCACCTGAAAATAATTTAAAAACTGAAGCGTGGAGGGCAAGGACCACAAAGTTTTAGAGGAAGAGAACAAAGTTACCAAAAAGGCTGTTCTCTTCTGTGCGATCTTTGCTAATGAACCAGAGTTTAGGGGTGCTGTTGTGTCCAGAAAGTGACCACAGTCAGTGGGCTCTTCCTTCTTCCTAAACTGGGATTTTGTAACAAGATTTAGGAGCTTACTTCATTTGGGAATGGGATGTGACTTGGAAACGTGAAAGGGGACCTGGGAATTCAATCCCCCCTCCTTTTTTTAAGACGAAGTATTGTGCTGTCACCCAGGCTGGAGTGCAGTGGCATGATCTGGGCTCACTGCAACCTCTATCTCCTGGGTTCAAGCAATTCTCCTGCCTCAGGCTTCTGAATAGCTAGGATTACAGGCATGCACCATCACGCCTGGCTAATTTTTGTATTTTTATTATTTTTTAATATTTTTTGAGACACAGTCTCACTCTGTTGCCCAGGCCAAAGTGCAGTGGCGCAATCTCTGCTCAGTGCAACCTCCACCCTCCCTGGGCTAAAGCGATTCTCCTGCCTCAGCTTCCCAAGTAGCTAAGACTACAGGCACGCACCATCATGCCTGGCTGATTTTTGTATCTTCAGTAGAGACGGAGTTTCACCATGTTAGCCAAGCTAGTCTCAAACTCCCGACCTCAGGTGATCTACCTACCTTGGCCTCCCAAAGTGTTAGGATTAAAGGCGTGAGCCACCATGCCTGGCTTAGGAATTCAATCTCTTAAGAAGATCCTGGAGAAGTCTAATAATTCTCTTCTGAAGGATCCATGAACTTACCAAAGCTTCAACTCATCTCATCTCTTTACATCAAGAGAAAATCTAATTACAGAAAGCATCAAATTAGAGAACAGAACCCACATCCTACAAATGCTTCTTCTCAGCAAGGAGCATGGTCCCTCCCTGACCTCCCTTCCTCTGGGGTAGCATCCTTCACCAGGAATTACTTACACTGACCACGGGCCACCTGTTGCTACTCTTATCTGCTTCTATTGTACATCCCTACCATGCCAATTACAGATTTTACTAAGATTTTTTTTCTATTATTTTATTTTGGATCCTGAACAATCAACTGAACTGAAAGAGGTTTTATGTGTGTTTGCTTGAGCAGTTTATTTATTCAGTTTTTAGAGACAGGGTCTTGCTCCATCACCCAGGCTGGAGTTCAGTGGAGCAATCACAGCTCACCACAGTCTCGAACTCCTAGACTCAAGTGATTCTCCTGTCTCAGCCCCCTGAGTATCTGGGACTACAGGTGCAACCATCATGCCCTGCTCATTGTTTTACTTTTTGTAGGGGCAGAGTCTTGCTATGTTACTTAGGCTGGTCTCAAAACTCCTCGGCTCAAGTGATCCTCCTGCCTCGATCTCCCACAGACCTGGGATTACAGGCATGAGCCACCGTGCCTGGCGTGAGCAGTTTATTTTTGTCACCTGTTTATTCTGTGATAGGAGGGTAATATATCAAAGAAGAGAAAAACTCTCCTATACAGAAACCACCAGAGGAAGAATTTGCTACTTTCCTGCAGGGCATGAATCACGTCTGCATGACTCATTTTTGCAGAACTACTGGTGAAAGGCCAATGCATAAATAAGTACTTTGTGATGATGATCATGAAAATGATGGATAATAAAAAGATACAAACAGTTCTGACTGCCTTAGAAAGCAGTTGCTGGGCAAATAAAAAATACAGTACTATTTTAATATTCTATTGCATCATTACTTAGTAATCCTTACAAACAGATTTTATTTTATAGTTTCAAATATTTCAAAAAGATGTTCAATGTCATTACAGAAATGCAAATTAAAACACAGTGAGATACTGCTACATCCCTGTTAGAATGGATACAATTTTATTTATTTATTAAAATACTATTATTGTAAATTGATGAACTATAGTTGTATATATTTATGGGATACAAAGTGATGTTATGATTTACGAGTACAACTTGGGATAATTAAATCAAGTGAATTTACTTCATCACCTCAAATTTTTTTTGTGGAGAGAACATTTGAAATTTTACTCTGTTAGCAATTTTGGAATGTACCATACACTATTATTAACTAAACTTATTATGCTGTGTAATAGATTGCAAAAAGCCCCTTATTTCTCCTGCCTAACAGAGGCTTTGTAGTAGCCTCTGACCATCATCTACCCATTCCCTTCAGCCCCCAGCCTCTGGTAACCACCGCCCTACTCTATGCTTCTATGAGGCCTATTGTTTTAGTTTCCACATTGTATTAGTCAAGGTTCTCTAGAGGGACAGAACTAATAGGATATATATACTATATATATGGGAGCTTTTTATGCCATATATATTTATATATAAATAAATGTGTATAACACACACAAAAAAGATATATATAATATATATGGAATATATATTATATATATGGGATATATATAATATATATGGAATATATATTATGTATATGTGGGATATATATATTATATATATGGGATATGTATATATATGGGGGAATTTATTAAGTATTAACTCACATGATCATAAGGTCCCACAACAGGCCTTCTGCAAGCTGAGGAGTAAGAAGAGCCAGTCGGAGTTCCAAAACTGAAGAACTTGGAGTCCAAAGTTCGAGGGCAGGAAGCATCCAGCACGAGAGAAAGATGTAGGTTGGGAGGCTGGGCCAGTCTAGTCTGTTCGTCTGTTCACATTTTTCTGCCTGCTTTATATTCTAGTCACACTGGCAGCTGATTAGATTGTACCCACCCAGATTGAGGGTGAGTCTGCCTTTCCCAGCCCACTGACTCAGATGTGAATCTCCTTTGGCAACACCCTCACAGACATACCCAGGATCAGTACTTTGCATCCTTCAATCCAATCAAGTTGACACTCAGTATCAACCATCACACACATGTAAGTGAGATCATGTGGTATTTGTCTTTCTGTGTGTGGCTTATTATACCTAACATCACATCTTCTGATCTCTTTTTTTTTTTTTTTCTTTTTGAGACTTGTTCCCCAGGCTAGAGTCCAATGGCATGATCTTGGCTCACTGTAACCACTGCATCCCAGGTTCAAGCGATTATCCTACCTCAGCCTACTAAGTAGCTGGGATTACAGGCACCCGCCACCACAGCTAATTTTTTTGTATTTTTAGTAGCGACAGAGTTTCACCATGTTGGTCAGGCTGGTCTCGAACTCCTGACCTCAGGTGATCCACCTGCCTCTGCCTCCCAAAATGCTGGGGATTACAGGCGTGAGCCACTGCGTCCTGCCCATGTCTTCCGATTTCATCCATGTTGTTGTTAATGAAAGAATTTCTTTCCTTTTTTAAGGCTAAAATTCCATTTTGGATATATTACATTTTCTTTATTTGTTCATCTATTGACGGACACTTAGATTGATTCCATAATTTGGCTAGTGTAAATAGTGCTGCAGTGAAAATGGGAGTGCAGACATCTCTTTGACATACTGATTTCAAATCTGTTGGGTAAATACCCAGAAGTGAGAATGCTGGATCACTATTTTTTAAATTTTATTTATTTTATTTTATTTTATTTTACTTTATTTTTCTGAGACCGAGTCTTGCTCTGTCACCCAGGCTGGAGTGCAGTGGCGTGATCTCAGCCCATTGCAGCCTCCATCTCCTGGGTTCAAGCAATTCTCCTGCCTCAGCCTCCTGAGTAGCTGGGACTGCAGGAATGCGCCACCACACCCAGCTAATTCATTTTTATTTTTTTTCTGTATTTTTTTAGCAGAGATGGGGTTTTGCCGTGTTAGGCAGGCTGGTCTCAAACTTCTGACTTTAAGTGATCCGCCTGCTTCGGCCTTCAAAAGTGCTAGGATTAGAGGTATAAGCCATCATGCCCAACCTGGATCACGATTTTAAATAAGAAGTGTTGCCAGGGATGTGGAGAAACTAGAATCCTCATATTATATTATTGGTGGAAATGTATAAACAGTGCAACCATTTTGGAGAACCTGGCAGTTTCAGTAAAAAGTTAAAACTGCCTGGGCACAGTGGCTCGCGTCTATAATCCTAGCACTTTGGGAGGCTGAAGCAGGAGGTTTGCTTGAGCCCAGGAGTTCAGACCAATCTGGGAAACATATGGAGACCCCATCTGTACAAATTTTTTTTTTTTTGAGATGAAGTCTTGCTCTGTCACCAGGCTGGAGTGCCGTGGCGTGATCTTGGCTCTCTGCAACCCCCACCTCCTGGGTTCAAGCGATTCCCCTGCCTCAGGCTCCTGAGTAGCTGGGATTACAGGTGTGTGCCACCATGCCCAACTAATTTTTGTAGAGACAGGATTTCACCATGTTGGCCAGGATGGTCTCTATCTCTTGACCTCGTGATCCACCCACCTTGGCCTCCCAAAGTGCTGGGATTACAGGCATGTGCCACTGTGCCTGGCCAAAAAAATTTTTTTTTAATTAGCCAGGCATGGTGGTGAGTCCTGTAGTTCCAGGTAGGATGTTCACTTGAGTTCGGGAGGTCAAGACTGGAGTAAGCCATGATAGCAACCCTGCACTCCAGCCTGAGTGAGAAAGTATGGCCCTGTCTGAAAGAAAAAAAAAAAAAAAGTTAACATAAATCAACCATAGTCTCTTGTAGGAATATATCAACTGTTTATTTATTCATTCTATTATTGATGTACATTTGTATTGCTTCCAGGATTTTTGGCTTTTATGAATAATGCTGCTATGAACACATTAGGGTTTGTTTTTTTGTGTGCCATAGAACCTAGCAATTCCACTCCTAGGAATCTACCCAAGACAAACAAAAACATTAGTCCACACAAAGACATGTATGTTTGTTCGTAGTAGCTCTATTCATAATCATCTAACACTGGAAATAATCCAAATATACATTAACTGGTGAATGGATAAATAAAATGTGGTATATCCGTACAATGGGATGTCATTCAGTAATTAGAAGAGATGAAGTATTGATACATGTGGAAACACGAGTGGACCTTGGAAGCAGTGTGCTAAGTGGGAGAAACCAGACATAACAGACTGCATTGCATGCGTCCATTTATTTTTTTAAATTTTTATTTATTTATTTTTTTGAGACGGAAGCTCACTGTCATCCAGGATGGAGTGCAGTGGCATGATCTCAGCTAACTGCAACTTCCACCTCCTGGGTTCCAGCAATTTTTGTGCCTCAGCCTCCCAAGTAGCTGGGATTACAGGAACCCGCCACCATGCCTGGCTAATTTTTGTATTTTTAGTAGAGATGGGGTTTCACCATGTTGGCCAGGCTGGTCTTGAACTCCTGACCTCGTGATTCACCCACCTCGGCCTCTCAAAGTGCTGGGATTATAGGCGTGAGCCACTGCGCCTGTCTGTATGAGTCCATTTATCTAAAATATCCACAGAAAGGCAAATTTCTAGTGACAGAAAACAAAACAGTTGTTGTTTAGTGCTGGAAGTGGGAGCAAGGATTAACTGTAAATCAGCACAAGAAAACTTTTTGGGGTGATGGAAATATTCTAAAACTGGATTATGGTGTTAGTTACATAATTCTAGAAATGCACTAAAATCTTTGAAATGTACAATGCCAATGGGTGAATATATAGTATATAAATAACATCCCAATAAGTTGGTTTTTTTAAAGCATAGACTCTTATATTTAGACAATATTTGTATCTTTTATTTAGCTACTCAGTCACTACAGGAATAATACATTTTTTGGGGGGTGGAGAGCATGACAAAGTTTAAATTTTTAAGAAGTAACCGAAAGGAAAACATTCTAAAAAAATCTTTGTTTCTTCCCTGAGACCTCTTAGTTTTTTACTCTCCTTGGTTTATTCATTAAAGCTCTGTCTTCTGAAGATGTGCAGTGACCTCTGAGTCATCAATCACTTAGAGGTAAAGAGGTCCCAGGTGTACTTTTAGAATAATGGGTTCAATTCCAAAGTAACACACGGAGGGAGGACCTATTGTCTAGATCCAGGTCATCAGTAGGCTAGACCTTCCTGTCCTGCATTCAAAGTGAGTATCTGGAATTACTTGAGACTCCAAGATGAGGTTGTTAAACAACATGGTAAGACCAATAGCCAAATTTAAGTTAGGTGTAAGACTGAGGGCTTCAGACATCAACAATACCAAACCATAATAGTCACCACTGTCATAAAGTGGGCGCTCTCCAGATGTATCAACAGTACACCTGGAAAGTCCATCATTTTCCATAATTTTTTACAATAATATACTGGTCCCTAGCAACAGTTACACCATATAGATGATTAAAAGACACTAAATTTTTTTATTTTAAAATGCAGTTTTTATCAACATACAACAGATACACAAAAGCAAGCATATCATAAGTGCTCAATGAATTTTCAAAGGTAACATCCCTTCTGTAACACCAACAAGCTTGAGAAATAGATCACCATCACCCTGGAAGCCCCTCCAAGCCCCTCCCAGCTACCACACTTACTCTTCCTCAAAGATAACCACTATTCTGACTCTTCACACCATACATTTGTTGCCCAGTTCTGAACTTTATATAAATGGAATCAACCACACTCTATGCACTCATTTTTGTCTGGTTTATTTTACACTGTACATAAATCAACCATAGTCTCTTGTAGGAATATATCAACTGTTTATTTATTCATTCTATTAATGATGTACATTTGTATTGCTTCCAGGGTTTTTGGCTGCTATGAATAATGCTGCTATGAACACTTTAGGGTTTGTGTTTTTTTTGTGCATATCTGTGGACGTTTCTGTTGAGAATATATCTGGGAGTGGATGTTGGCTGCTAGGGTATATGTATGGTTAGCTTTAGTACACATCATTTTATTTTTGCCAAAATCTAGAAAGCTACTTGAAGTGACGTAAGTGTAAACATACCTAAATGGAGAAATTTCCTAAATGTAAACACACATTCGTTCTTCATCAGAACTGACCCAAGCAAACACTGTCACAGGCAGGACAACTGAGTATCAGTCACAAAGTTAGTGGAGTGTGATGTCTCACAGTCCATCACCTCTGTGGGGTTTGGGCCTTGGGAAGTGAGCCCCACATGAACTTCCTGGCACTCCTGCCAGCTCCCTTTAGTGGAGTGTGGATGAACAGGGCTCACAGCCCTGCCTTCGCTTTGATACAATGAAAAACCTTAGGTGTGTTCAACTTCCCCCTAAGGTCTGGAAATCAATTTATCTTTTTTCCTTCTTTTTCTTTTGTCTTCTTTTCTTTTCTTTTTTTTTAGACAAGATCTGTCACCCAGGCTGGAGTGCAGTGGTGCATTCTTGGCTCACTGCAGCCTCAACCTCCTGAGTTCAAGTGATCCTACCACATCAGCCTCCCGAGTAGATAGGACAAGAGGCACGTGCCACCACGACTGGCTGATTTTTGTATTATTATTATTATTATT
>NW_012117154.1:564472-579372 GCF_000951035.1 Colobus angolensis palliatus
TCCCCTCCCCTTCCCTTCCCGTCTCACAGGGCTTGCTCTGTTGCCCAGGCTGTAGTACACTGGTGTGATCATAGCTCACTGCAGTCTAGAGCTCCTAGGCTCACGCAATCCTCCTGCCTCAGCCTCCCAAGTAGCTGGAACTACAGGCACGTACCACCACGCCCAGCTAACTTTCAAATTTTATTTTTTTATAGACAGGATGTCTTGCTATGTTGCCCAGGCTGGTATTGAACTCCTGGCCTCAAACAATCTTCCTGCCTCTGCCTCCTAAAGTTCTGGGATTACAAACATGAACCACTGCACCCGGCCTATTTTATTTCTTTTCTACCATACTTCAAGGCTGCACTAGAGCAGCTGCAATGCTGGCTTTTAGCATTGGAGAACTTACCATATGCTCCTTACTTTCTGGTTTTGCTTGCTTTAAAAGTTGCTACAACTTTTGACATTCTTATTTGCTGGTGGTAGAGAAGAACTTATATTCTCCAAGCTCAGATGTGCTTCCTAAATTGGCCCTACTTTTTATGTTTTTATAAACCATTGACGTGTACTAAAACTACTTGGGGCATGACTCGTGAAAAATTTGTCATTTGTCACATGGCAAATATTCACTACAAACAGATATAGAACAACCAATCACCTACTTGCTTAGGTTTAAAATGGAAAGAAATTATTTTGGATTCTATATTTTGGGATAACTTAACGTTTTAAACGTATTACTTATTGCAGGCTGGGCGCAGTGTCTCATGCCTGTAATCCTACCACTTTGGGAGGCCAAGGCAGGCGAATCACTTGAGTTCCGGAGTTCAAGACTAGCCTGGGCAATATAGCAAAACCTGATCTTTACAAAAAATACAAAAATTAGCCAGGTGTGGTGGTGTGTGCCTGTAGTCCCAGCAACTTGGGAGGCTGAGGGAGGATCGTTTGAGCCTGGGAGACGAAGGCTGTGGTGAGCTGAGATCGTGCCACTGCACTCCAGCCTGGGCGACAGAATGAGACCCTGTCTCAAAAAAAAGAGTATTGTTTATTGATTGCATAAGATGCAATACAATGAATACAAATCACTTAGTATTAGGAGGCTAATTAGGCAATATGAGGGGGAATGGCTTTATCAAGAGACCAACCAGGTCAATTTTCTCAGATTTTAGGTCAGTTTCGGGATATGTCTGGGATGACCCTTATATGGGTGACTTAGGTAGCTTTTTGATTGTTGTTACCAGTTTTCATTCAATCATTTTTTTTTAAACAGCGGTATTGAGATAGAATTCACATACTTTATAATTCACCCATTTAAAGTATACAATTCAATGGTTTTTAGTATTTTCACTGATACATGCAATCATCACCACAGTCAATTTTAAAACATTTTATCACTTCAAAAGAGAAACGTTTTGATGGGTGCAGCACACCAACATGGTACATGTATACATATGTAACAAACCTACACGTTGTGCACATGTACCCTAGAACTTGAAGTATAATTAAAAAAAAAAAAGGAAGAAAAGCATCCTGGCCCAACATTACGCACTTCCCTCTTTTACTTGTTGAATCCTAAAGAAACAAATGTCTCCTGTTCCTTTGTTTAAATGATGCCAAAACCATTACCCTTTCTCCTTTTTCACACTCTTCTGCCAGTTCTTAAAAAAGTGACCATGAAAATGAGCACAATTATTTTTCCACACACAGGAGAAGACCACAAAGCTCATCCTAATAGTTGTTTCATTTGTCAGTTATTTAAGTTACCCAAAGTACTTTCAGCATGACCTGAACTTCATCAAGCATGTCACCTCAGACAAGCCATCACAATGGTCCTTTTCGTTTTTGTCTCATATAGTCAACAACAAAACATTTAAAATGTGACAAGAAGATAACATTAGGTAGAGTAAAAATAACATATAAAGCTTCAATTTTCTTTTGGCTGGGCGAGGTGGCTCACGCCTGTAATTCCAGCACTTTAGGAGGCTGAGGCAGGTGGACCACCTGAGGTCAGGAGTTCGAGACCAGCCTCACCAACATGATGAGACCCCATCTCTACTAAACACATAAAAAATTAGCTGGGCATGGTGGTGGGTGCCTGTAATCCCTGCTACCCGGGAGGCTGAGGCAGGAGAACTGCTTGAACCAGGGAGGCAGAGGTTGCAGTGAGCTGAGATTGTACCACTGCACTCCAGCCTGGGCAAGAAGAGCAAAACCCCGTCTCAAACAAACAAAACCCCCCAAAACTTCAAGATAGTTTCTAGATAGCCAAGGCTGACCTAGTTGTTATTGGAGAACAAGCTCTTCAAAATTCTGATCCAAATAAAAGAAAACATTATTTTGTATTAGCCAAAGAAGTACCTTGATTTAACCACATTGGCAGTGACATCCAAGCTCACAATAGGTTTTTGCTTTTGCAACTTCTCCAGGAAGGACAGATATTCAGCTCTCATTTGGAATCAGCCTGCGAAGAATTCCTATCAAGGCTCTCACTTGTCCTATTGCAGACACCTTTGGGGCCTATGCCCCAATTATTTCTCTCTTTTTCAAGGACCGTCCCCCAGAGCAAGCGGGAAGCCAACCAGGGAACACAGCTGAGCCTATTAATACAAACATCGAGGAGCTAGGATAGATAGACACATTTGGCCATAAGGACTGGGGAGCAGAGAAAGTTGATCTGTAGCAGGACATGAAATGAAACAGCTGTGGTTGGAGGAACAGAGATGAGCAGCTGAGAGACCTGTTAGCTAGCTATTAGGTTGGCGTAACAGTCATAGACGATTTTGCCACTAAAAGTAATGGCAAAATCTGCAATGACTTTTGCACCAACCTAACAGTTATTTGTTCCTTTGTATTTCTGATCCCAGCTGCCTTCCTGACATGGGTTGCATGAGAGACACTTGCGTCTCTGAAACAACAACAATAATAATACTTATATAATCACGTAACACTTGTTGAATCCTTCCTACGCACCATGTGCTGGTCTAAGTATTTTGCTCGTTTCATCCTCACAACAGCCCTGTGACATAACTACTATTTTCATCACCATTTGACAGCTGAGGATACTGAGGTGCATGTGATTGATAACTTGCTCAACTCTCATAGGGGCCCCATGGGGACCAGTATCCGGGTCCCCAGGGCTCTGTGGGTGGCATCCAGGAGAGGTGGCCTTGCCAGAGGATGCTGAGGGAGAAGCAGGGACCACAGAGCTGTGTATTAGCCTGAGGGAGGTCCCCAGAGGTGGAACAAGAGCATGCCTCCAGGTAAATGAGCATTCCTCAAGTAAGCGTTAGTGTCAGTGTTCTGTCCTCACTGCCACCCACTGTCCTCCCCATCAGTGGGCTGGAAAGGACAGATCTGGAGCCAGAGAAGGGGTTTGTGGTTACAGCCTCTCCCCACAGCAGGCCTGGGTGAGGGCCTCCTGGCCTGGGGCCTCGGGGTAGCGATGCTGTCCCTCCTGCCACAGCCTTTGCAAAGTTGTCCCCTCTCACCTGACAACTCTGGAGGCAGGCCTGAGCAGGTGGAGCGGCGGCCGAGGCGGGTGGGTGTCGTTGCTGCAGGCAGCTCTGGGGAACAGTGTTGGGCATTCCTTCTTCCACACAGCTGAGTGTGGTTGATTCCACCTAGGATGGCCAGGCAGCCTCATCATACCGGAAGGGGTGGTTGGAAATTTAGTGTTGAGCTGCCCAGGGCCATGAAGGTGGCGGTGGCCACACATTCAAAAGCTGAGGTGCCCTGGGGAAGAACAAACAGACAACTCACTAATCCACTTAAAACTCTGAGCTAGGCCAGGTGCAGTGGCTCATGCCTGGAATCCCAGCACTTTGGGAGGCCGAGGTGGGTGGATCAGTTGAGGTCAGGAGTTTGAGACCAGCCTGGCCAACATGGAGAAACCCTGTCTCTACTGAAAACACAAAAATTAGCCAGGCATGGTGGGGCACGCCAGTAATACCAGCTACCTGGGAGGCTAAGGCAGGAGAATCACTTGAACTCGGGAGGTGAAAGTTGCTGTGAGACGAGATTGCACCACTGCACTCCAGCCTGGGCAACAGAGTGAGGCTCTGTCTCAAAAAACCAAACCAAAACAAAACCCTGAGCTGAAACCAACGCAGACTTACATTTCAAATAGTACGGAAACTGGCATGGGGCCAGCTTTGCCAGGCTACCTGCATAGTCTGTTTGCATGGGCCGGCTTGGCCCTGAGGTCTTCAGGTGGGCTGAGATTGTGCCACTGCACTCCAGCCTGGGCAAGAAGAGCAAAACTCCGTCTCAAACAAAACCCCCCAAAACTTCAAGATAGTTTCTAGATAGCCAAGGCTGACCTAGTTGTTATTGGAGAACAATACAATAGTATTGTTCTTGTCTCAAGATAGTCATCTTGAGAATGGGCTGAGGACATCCTGAGACTTGCCTGGAAGAACCTGGCTGGGGACACAGACTGCCCCGAGAGTCAGCCCCAGGGTCCTCCTCCCCCAGGGATGACCTGGCCCATTTGCTTTTCTGAGTCAGTTTCCCTGTGACCGTTCCTTTTCCCTCTGCTCTGGGGGTACAGTAGCCTGCCTTCTCTCTTCATAGCTGCCATCAGCCTCTGGTCTCTTGGGGACCGCTCCGCTCCACACCCAGAGCTGCCTGAGGAAGAGATTTGAGGCCCTTGCCCCTACTACCTTCTGTCCTGGACCAGATGCATCAGGCAGAACCATGTGCAATGCTGATATGTGACCACTTTGACCTATGAAAATGACTTTCCCATAGGTCAATTTGGATACAGTCTTTTTTCTTTTCTCTTTTTTATTTATTTATTTATTTATTTATTTATTTATTATGAGACAATGTCTCGCTCTGCCGCTCAGGCTGGATTCAGGCTGGCTCATTGCAATTTCTGCCTCGCAGGTTCAAGCAGTTCTCCTGCCTCAGCCCCCCAAGTAGCTGAGACTACAGGCGCACACCACCACACCTAACTAATTTTTCTATTTTCGGTAGAGACAGGGTTTTGCCATGTTGCCCAGGCTGGTCTCGATTTCCTGAGCTCAAGCGATCCACCTGCCTCAGCCTCCCAAAGTGCTGGGATTACAGGCGCGAGCCACCGTGCCTGGCCTGGACATAGCCTTTTTTATTTGAAATATCTTCCTACTAATTGTGATAGGAAAATAAACAGAAAGAAACAAAAACAAAAATAGTGGGCACATAGACTCTCTAGAGATGGTAAAGCATATTATTTTTCTGTCTGGGCCTGCGTTTCCTGGGGCCTTTTATTAACAGTGAACTTTGTGGCTGGGCACGGTGGCTCATGCCTGTAATCCCAGCACTTGGGAGGCGGAGGTGTGCAGACCACCTGAGGTCAGGAGTTCAAGACCAGCCTGGCCAACATGGTGAAACCCCATCTCTACTAAAAATACAAAAATTAGCTGGGTGTGGTGGCACACACCTGTAATCTCACTTACTTGGGAGGTTGAGGCAGAAGAATCGCTTCAACTCGGGAGGCAGAGGTCTCAGTGAGCCGAGATCGTGCCACTGTACTCTAGCCTGGGCGACACAGCAACACTCCACCTCAAAAAAAAGATAGGGAATTCTGAGGATGTCTCCCAAAGCTACCACACCTTCCAACTTGGCTGGACCAGATGGCTTCCCTCAGACAGCAGGCAGGCCAGGCCCAGGCTCACAGAATCCCCACCCTGGGGCTCAGTCTCCGGTTCTCCTCTTCTGGTCTCTCCTGGCTGTGCTTTCATTCTGCAGCTCTCTCTTGGCCCTGCCCTGACTCTCCCCGCCTTCCCCACAAATGCCCCCAAGGAGTCCCACAGCTCAGGCTTCCTGTCCGACCTTGAGGTCACCTCCTCCCTGTGTCCTGGAGGCTCCTGGGTCCAGCCCCCACCCCTGGCCCATTGCTCTCTGTCCTGAGTGTTTCGCCCACAACATTTTTCCTGGCCAGGCTGATAAGTCCAGAAAAGTTCAGTTTCCTTATCTGCGCTGCGGCTTTCTCTTGAAGTCAGGTGTCATACGCAGCAGGGGCCAACCTTGGAAGCCTGGCAGGCTTGACTTGCTGCCTCCTGTCTTTCTCCTATTCCCGAGCCCCTGCAGAAGCCGTGTCTATTTCAGGCATGAGTCCCTGCTGGCCTTGCTCTGATACCTGGTCCAGGCTGCATGCTGCTTAGGGACCTGCACTGGTAGAGGATGGAGGCCAGCCAGCCACCCCCCCCCCGAAACCTGCCTCCTCGGGGTCTCTCTCCGTCTCCCCTCAGGTGGCCTGCCCCCTACCCAGGGACCCCCATCAATGGGCCCCATCGGAATTTCCATCCAGGACCCTCACAGGGAATCTGGTTAGAGATCAGAGGGGCTGCCAGGCAGAAAAGGGGCACAGCCCATGCTGAGCAGTCCTGAGATAAAGGGTGGATTCTGCCTGGGCAGCGGCCACTGCCCTGGGCCTCTCCTGACTGCCATGAGCCTGGACAGCAGGAGTCGTCCTTGTGCCCCTGTGGGTCCCCAGAATGCTTGCAGACTTCACAGCCTGTACCCTGCCAGTGGGCCAACAGTGACCACCCCAGCCAGTCATCCCGTGGACCCCTCTTTCCATATGCCTTCCTTTGTCACTGGCTGCTTGTTCACTGAACCACTTGAGTTATTCACTAAGAATGCACTGAATACCTACTATGTGCCAGGTACCATTCTAGGCCTTAGGGACATAGTGGTGAATAGGACAGGTGACCCTCCCCCTCCCCCCAGAGCTCAAAGTCTAGTGGGAACACAAGTAATGAAACCAATGATTCTCTAAGTGGGATCTGCGTGCTGGGGCCCCGCCACGGCCTGTGTTACTGGCCTTGGATGAGGTGGCCAGGAGTTGAGAGAAATGTTTCATTGTTGCCAAACGTCTTTACATATTACAGAAAGTTGCTGCAAATCATTTACAAAAGATGATTTAGGCAGGTTTAAATTAGGCGACTCGAGCAGGGATCATTATGGCGGATCAGAGACAGGACTAGATTGTAGCTCCAACTCAGACAGACAGAGCGGCGTGCAGAGACTTGCATAGTGAATTTTAGCTCCAGATTGAATGCAAGAACAAACCGGCAATCTTGGGAGAACCCACAGACTCTCTGAAGGAAGCAGACTGCTCCTGCAGGACATGGGAGACACCTCAAATACTGTGAGTGCCCCAACTGCAGAAGTGGGAAAGGGAGATCCTTTTCTCCTGAACACACACCCTGACTGGAGAAACTGAAGGTCTGTTTGCGGGAGAAGTTTCTGACCTTACCTGGAGCTGAGTCAAGTTAGAGAGCCAAGTGAAATACAGGGGTAGAGGAAGCAGTGGGAAAGGCCTTGGGAGCTTGCTGGGTCCCCAAGCAGGCCATTCCTGCCTGGCACCACAGGGACCCATTGGGAGGGCAGCTAGAGGAGTCAGTGGAAATGCCACAGGGAGAAGGAAATCTCCAGGTGAACTGGGGCGAGAAGCCTCCTAGCCAGAACTCAGGGGATGGCATGAATCCAGTGTGCAGACTCCACAGGCAGGGGAAGAACCATGCCCTTTTCTTTTGCAGCTGGGAGGCAGGGAGCCTGGGACAAGTTCTCAAGCCTGGGTCGCCTACTGCCTGGAAGCAGACTTGGGGCTGTTAGAGGGGCATGGTGGGAGTGAGACTGGCCCTTTGTATTGCGTGGGAGCTGGGTGAGGCCTGTAACTGCCCGCTTTCCCTTACTTCCCTGAGAACCTGCATGACTCAGCAGAGCAGCCATAATCCTCCTAGGTACACAACTCCACTGACCTGGGAACTTCACCCCCATCCCCCAAAGCAGTCGCAGCAAGACCCACCCAAGGAGAGTCTGAGCTCAGACACACCTAGCCTTGCCCCCACTAGTGGCCCTTCCCTACCCACCCTGGTAGTGAAGACAAAGGGCATATACTCTTGGGAATTCTAGGGCCCCACCCACTGCTGGTTCCCCTCCACACTACCACAGCTGATGCTCTCTGGAAAGTGCCACCTCCCGGCAGGAGGCCAACCAGCACAAAAGTAGAGCATTAAACCACCAAGGCTAAGAACTCTCACGGAGTCCACTGCACAGCCCCCCAACTCCACTGGAACAGGTGCTGGTACCCACGGCTGAGAGACCCATAGATGGTTCACATCCAGGACTCTGTGCAGACAACTCCCAGTGCCAGCCTGGAGCCAGGTACACTTGCTGGGTGGCTAGACCCAGAAGACAGACAACAGTCACTGCAGTTCAGCTCACAGGAAGTCACATCTGTAGGAAAAGGGGGAGAGTACTACAACAAAAGAACACCTTGTGGAACAAAAGAATCTGAACCACAGCCTTCAGCCTTAGACCTTCCCTCTGACAGAGCCTACCCAAATGAGAAGGAACCAGAAAACCAACTCTGGTAATATGACAAAACAAGGCTCTTTAACGCCCCCCACCCCAAAAGAAAAAATCACACTAGTTACCAGCAATGGATCCAAACTAAGAAGAAATCCCTGATTTACCTGAAAAAGAATTCAGGAGGTTAGTTATTAAGCTAATCAGGGAGGCACCAGAGAAAAGCGAATCCTGGTGCAAGGAAATCCAAAAAACAATACAAGAAGTGAAGGGAGAAATATTCAAGGAAATAGATAGCTTAAAGAAAAAACAATCAAAACTTTAGGAAACATTGGATACACTTATAGAAATGCAAAAAGCTCTAGGAAGTCTCAGCAATAGAATTGAACAAGTAGAAGAAAGAAATTCAGAGCTTGAAGATAAGGTCTTCGACTTAACCCAATCCAACGAAGACAAAGGAAAAAGAATATGAAAATATGAACAAAGCCTTCATGAAGTCTGGGATTATGTTAAACAACTAAACCTAAGAATAATCGGTGTTCCTGAGGAAGAAGAGAAATCTAAAAGTTTGGAAAACATATTTGGGGGAATAATCGAGGAAAACTTCCCCAGCCTTGCTAGAGATCTAGACATCCAAATACAAGAAGCGGAAAGAACACCTGGAAAGTTCATTGTAAAAAGATCATTCCCTAGGCACACTGTCATCAGGTTATCCAAAGTTAAGACAAACGGAAGAATCTTAAGAGCTATGAGGCAGAAGCACCAGGTAACCTATGAAGGAAAACCTATCAGATTAACAGCAGATTTCTCAGCAGAAACCCTACAAGCTAGAAGGGATTGGGGCCCTATCTTCAGCCTCCTCAAACAAAACAATTATCAGCCAAGAATTCTGTATCCAGAGAAACTAAGCATCATATATGAAGGAAAGATACAGTCTTTTTCAGACAAACAAATACTGGGAGAATTTGCCATTACCAAGCCACCACTACAAGAGCTGCTAAAAGGAGTTCTAAATCTTGAAAGAAATCCTGGAATCACATCAAAACAGAACCTGTTTAAAGCATAAATCACACAGGACCTATACAACAAAAATACAAGTTAAAAAGCAGAAACAAAAAACAAAAAAAAACAAAGCACACAGGCAACAAATAGCATGATGAATGCAATTGTACCTCATATCTCAATACTAACATTGAATGTAAATGGCCTAAATGCTCCACTTTAAAGATACAGGACTGCAGAATGGATAAAAACTCACCAACCAACCATCTGCTGCCTTTAGGAGACTCACCTAACACATAAGGACTCACATAAACTTAAAGGGGTGGAAAAAGGCATTGCATGCAAATGGACCCCAAAAGCGAGAAGAGGTAGCTATTCTTATTTCAGAAAAAACAAACTTTAAAGCAACAGCAGTTAAGAGACAAAGAGGGACATTATATAATGGTAAAAGGCCTTGTCCAACAGGAAAATATCACAATCTTAAACATATATACACCTAACACTGGAGCTCCCAAATTTATGAACAATTAAGAATAGACCTAAGAAATGAGATACACATCAACACAATAATAGTGGGGGACTTCAGTACTCCACTGACAGCACCAGACAGGTCATCAAGACAGAAAGTCAACAAAGAAACAAATGAATTTAAACTATACCTTGGAACAAATGGGCTTAACAGGTATATACAGAACACTTCATCCAGCAACCACAGAATGCACATTCTATTCAACAGTGCATGGAACTTTCTCCAAGACAGACCATATGATAGGCCATAAAATGAGCCTCAAATAATTTAAGGAAATTTGAAATTATATCAAGCACTCTCTCAGACCATAGTGGAATAAAACTGGATATAAAGTCCAAAAGGAACCTTCAAAACCATGTAATTACATGAAAATTAAATAACCTGCTCCTGAATGAGCTTTGGGTCAAAAACAAAATCAAGATGTAAAATAAAAAATTATTCGAACCGAAACAATAATGACACAACCTATCAAAACCTTGGGGATACAGCAAAGGCAGTGCTAAGAGGAAAGTTCACAGCCCTAAACACCTACAACAAAAAGACTGAAAGAGCACAAATTGACAATCCAAGGTCACACCTCAAGGACTAGAGAAAAAAGAACAAACCAAACTCAAACCCAGCAGAAGAAAGGAAATAACCAAGATCAGAGCAGAAATAAATGAAATTGAAACAAACAAATACAAAAGATAAATGAAACAAAAAGCTGGTTCTCTGAAAAGATAAATAAAATCGATGACCACTAGCAAGATCAACCAAGAAAAGAGAGAAAATCTAAATAACCTCATTAAGAAATGAAACAGGAGATATTGCAACTGACACCATGGAAATACAAAAGGTCATTCAAGGCTACTGTGAATACCTTTACGCACATAAACTAGAAAACCTAGAAGAGATGCATAAATTCCTGGAAAAACACAACCCTCCAAGCTTCAGTCAGGAAGAATTAGATACCCTGAACAGACCAATAACAAGCAGCGAGACTGAAATGGTAATAAAAAAATCTACCAACAAAAAAAGGTCCAGGATCAGATGGATTCACAGGAGAATTCTACCGACATTCAAAGAATTGGTACCAATCCTTTTGACACTATTCCACAAGATAGAGAAAGAAGGAACCCTCCCTAATTCATTCTATGAAGCTAGCATCATCCTAATTCAAAAACCAGGAAAGGACATAACCAAAAAAGAAAACTACAGACCAATATCCCTCATGAACATAGATGCTAAAATCCTTAATAAAATACCAGCTAACTGAATCCAACAGCATATCAAAAAAATAATCCACCATGATCAAGTGGGTTTCATACCAGCGATGCAGGGATGGTCTAACATCCACAAGTCAATGCATGTGATGCACTACATAAACAGAATTAAAAACAAAAATCATGGCCGGGTGCGGTGGCTTATGCCTATAATCCAAGCACCTTGGGTGGCTGAGGCGGGTGGATCGCCTGAGGTCAGGAGTTCAAGACCAACCTGATTAACATGGTAAAACTCTGTCTCTACTAAAAAATATTTTTAAAATTAGCTGGGTGTTATGCCGGGCACCTGTAATCCCAGCTATATGGGAGGCTGAGGTAGGAGAATCGCTTGAACCCAGGAGGCAGAGGTTGCAGTGAGCCGAGATCACGCTATTGCACTCCAGCCTGGGTGACAAGAGCGAAAGTCCGTGTCAAAAAACAAAAAATCGCATGATCATCTTGATAAATGCAGAAAAAGCATTAGACAAAATCCAGCACCCCTTTATGATTAAAACTCTCAGAAAAATCAGCATACAAGGGACATACCTCAATGTAATAAAGGCCATCCACAGCCCACATAGTACGGAATGGGAAAAAAGTTGAAAGCATTCCCTCTGAGAACTGGAACAAGAGAAGGATGCCTACTCTCACCACTCCTCTTCAACATTGTAATGGAAGTCCTAGCCAGAGCCAGAGCAATCAGACAAGAGAAAGAAATAAAAGGCAGGCCGGGTGCGGTGGCTCACGCCTGTGATCCCAGCACTTTGGGAGGCCAAAGCAGGCGGATCACGAGGTCAGGAATTTGAGACCTGCTTGACCAACATGGTAAAACCCCCTATCTACTAAAAATACAAAAACTAGCCAGGTGTGGTGGTGTGCTAGGAGGCTGAGGCAGGAGAACTGCTTGAACCCGGGAAGTGGAGGTTGCAGTGAGTCAAGATCGTGCCACTGTACTCCAGCCTGGGTGACACAGCGAGACTCTGTCTCAAAAAAAGAAAGAAAAAAAAAGAAATAATGGGCATCCAAATTGGTAAAGAGGAAGTCAAACTATCCCTGTTTGCTGGCAATATGATCGTTTACCTCGAAAACCCTAACGACTCCTCCAGAAAGCTCCCAGAACTGATCAAATAATTCAGCACAATTTCTGGATACAAGATTAATGTACATAAATTAGTAGCTCTTCTACATACCAACAGCAACCAAGCAAAGAATCAAACCAAGAACTCAACCCCTTTACAATGGCTGGGGAAAAAAAAAAAAAAACCTTAGGAATATACCTAATCAAGGAGTCTAAAGACCTCTACAAGGAGAACTACAAAACACTGCTGAAAGGAATCACAGGCTGGGCGCGGTGGCTCACGCCTGTAATCCCAGCACTTTGGGAGGCTGAGGCGGGCGGATCACCTGAGGTCAGGAGCTTGAGACTAGCCTGGCTAACACGGTGAAACCCCATTTCTACTAAAAATACAAGAAATTAGTCGAGTGTGATGGTACGCGCCTGTAATCCCAGCTACTCGGGAGGCTGAGGCAGGAGAACTGCTTGAACCTAGAAGGCAGAGGTTGCAGTGAGCTGAGACTGTACCACTGCACTCCAGCTTGGGCAACAAGAGCAAAACTCAGTCTCAAAAAAAAAATTGAAAAAAAAATCACAGAGGACACAAACAAATGGAAACACAACCCATGCTCATGGATGAGTAGAACCAATATTGTGAAAATGACCATACTGCCACAGGCAATCTACAAATTCAACGCAATCCTCATCAAAAACCACCATAATTCTTCACATAATTAGAAAAAAAAATTCTAAATTAATATGGAACCAAAAACAAGCCCACAAGTCAAACCAAGACTAAGCAAAAAGAACAAATCTGGAGGCATCACGGTACTTAATTTCAAAATACTATAAGGTCATAGTCATCAAAACTGTATGGTGCTGGTATTAAAATAGGCACATAGATCAATGGAAAAGAATAGAGAACCCAGAAGTAAACCCAAATACTTATAGCCAACTGATCTTCAACAAAGCAAACAAACACATAAAGTGGGGGAAACGACACCCTTTTTAACAAATGGTGCTGGGATAATTGGCTAGTCACATGTAGGAGAATGAAACTGGATCCCCATCTTTCACCTTTTACAAAATTCAACTCAAGATCGATTAAGGACTTAAATCTAAGACCTGAAACTATAAAAATCCTATAAGATAACATTGGGAAAATCCTTCTAAACACTGGCTTTGGCAAGGATTTCATGACCAAGAACCCAAAAGCAAATGCAATAAAAACAAAGATAAATAGTTGGGACTTAATTAAACTAAAGAGCTTTTGCACAGCAAAAGGAACAGTCAGCAGAGTAAATAGATAACCTACAGAGTGGGAGTAAATCTTCACAATCTATGCATCTGACAAAGAACTAGTATCCAGAATCACCAGGCGTGGTGGCTCACACTTGTAATCCCAGCACTTTGGGAGGCCAAGACAGGCAGATCACAAGGTCAGGAGTTCGAGACCAGCCTGGCCAACACAGTGAAACTCAATCTCTACTAAAAATACAAAAATCAGCTGGGTGTGGTGGCAGGTGCCTGTAACCCCAGCTACTTGGGAGGCTGAGGCAGGAGAATTGCTTGAATCCGGGAGGCAGATATTGCAGTGAGCCAAGATCATGCCACTGCACTCCAGCTGGGGCGACAGAACTAGACTCTGTCTCAAAATAATAATAATAATAATAATAAAATTAAAATAGAAAATAAAATATCCAGCATCTATAACAAACTTAAACAAATCAGTAAAAAAAAAAAAAAACAATCCCTTCAAAAACTAGGCTAAGGACATGAATAGACAGTTCTCAAAAGAAGATACACAAATGGCCAACAAACACATAAAAAAAAGCTCAACATCACTAATGATCAGGGAAATGTAAATTAAAACCACAACACAATACCACTTCACTCCTGCAAGAATGGCCATAATCAAAAAACCGAAAAACAGTAGATGTTGGTGTGGATGTGGTAATCAGGGAACACTTCTACACTGCTGGTGGGAGTGTAAACTAGTACAGTCACTATGGAAAACAGTGTGGAGATTCCTTAAAGAACTGAAAGTAGAACTACCATTTGATCCAGCAATCCCACCATTGAGTACCTACCCAGGGGAAAAGACGTCATTACACGAAAAAGATACTTGCACAAGCATGTTTTTTTTTTGTTTTTGTTTTTGTTTTTGTTTTTGAGACGGAGTCTTGCTCTGTTGCCCAGGCTGGAGTGCAGTGGCCGGATCTCAGCTCACTGCAAGCTCTGCCTCCCGGGTTCACGCCATTCTCCTGCCTCAGCCTCCCGAGTAACTGGGACTACAGGCACCCGCCACCACGCCCAGCTAGTTTTTTGTATTTTTTTAGTAGAGACGGAGTTTCACCATGTTAGCCAGGATGGTCTCGACCTCCTGACCTTGTGATCCGCCCATCTCGGCCTCCCAAAGTGCTGGGATTACAGGCTTGAGCCACCGCGCCCGGCCTACACAAGCATGTTTATAGCCACACAATTCACAATTGCAAAGTCATAGAACCAATCCAAATGCCCATCAATCAAAGAGTAGATAAACAAACTATGGTATATATATGTGTATGTGTGTACATATATATATATATGTCTGTGTATACATACACACACTGGAATACTACTCAGCCATAAAAAGGAATGCATTAACAGCATTTTCAGGCCAGGTGCAGTGGCTCACGCCTGGAATCCCAGCACTCTGGGAGGCCAAGGTGGGTGGGTCATGAGGTCAGGAGTTTGAGACCAGCCTGACCAACATGGTGAAACCCCGTCTCTACTAAAAATACAAAAATTAGCTGGGCAT
>NW_012117154.1:580032-602533 GCF_000951035.1 Colobus angolensis palliatus
GGAGTTTGAGACCAGCCTGACCAACATGGTGAAACCCCGTCTCTACTAAAAATACAAAAATTAGCTGGGCATGGTGGCAGGCGCCTGTAGTCCCACTACTCAGGAGGTTGAGGCAGGAGAATCGCTTGAACCTGGGAGATAGAGGTTGCAGTGAGCCGAGATTGCGCCATTACACTCTAGCCTGGGTGAGAGAGCGAGACTCCGTCTCAAAAAAAAGCATTTGCGGCAACCTGGAGACTATTATTCTGAGTGAATGGATGGAAAACCCACTCAGGATGGAAAACCCAACACCTTGTGTTTTTGCTGATATGTGGGAGCTAAGCTATGAGGACGCAAAAGCGTAAGAATAGTATGTTGGACTGTGGGGACTTGGGGGGAAGAGTGGGAGGGAGGCGAGGAATAAAAGACTACAAATATGGTCCAGTGCATACTGTGCGGGAGATGGGTGCACCAAAATCTCACAAATCACCACTAAAGAACTTACTCATGTAACCAAATAAAACCTGTACCCCAATAATTTATGGAAAAATAAAAAATAAAAATAAATAAAGGCCTGGCATGGTGACTCATGCCTGTAATCCCAGCACTTTAGGAAGCCGAGGAGGGTGGATCATGAAGTCAGGCATTTGAGACCAGCCTGGCCAACATAGTGAAACCCTGTCTCTACTAAAAATACAAAAAATTAGCTGGGCGTGGTGGTGGGCACCTGTAATCCCAGATACTTGGGAGGCTGAGGCAGGAGAATTGCTTGAACCTGGGAGGTGGAGATTGCAGTGAGTCGAAATTGTGTCACTGCACTCCAGCCCAGGCAACAGTGCGAGACTCTGTCTCAAAATAAATAAATGAATAAATAAATAAATAAATAAATAAAATAAAATAAAAAGTTAACATCAAAAAAATAAAGAAAGAAGAAACACAGACAAAAAAAAAATAAATCAGGCAACTCCACAGCCAATTTTATTCTTGAAAAATAATTACCCTATGTGTAAAGGGAATTCTCTTTTCTTGTTTTGTTAAGAGACAGGGTCTTGTGCTGTCACCCACGCTGGTGTGCAGTGATGCCATCATAGCTCACTGCAGCCTTGAACTCCTGGGCTCAAGCAGTCCTCCCACCTCGGCCTCCCAAATCACTAGGATTATAGGCGTGAGCCACCCGTACCTGAGCTGTGAAGGGGATTTCCTAAATGAGTTTGAAAGTTTAAGTCATGTCATACAAATAAGTGATTTCAGCCTCATAGGCTGCCAGGAAGCTCTTAATACAAGTTTGCTAAGTAAATTCCTGTGAAACCATGGCCTGTCAGCTATCCAAACCATACTTTGTAATTTCTCTGAACTCATATTATTAATTTGCAAAATCATCATGGAAGATCTACTGTCATTTTCTTGAAAAATTAAAGCATAAAATGGTTATTAAATAAACAATCAATACGTGATGTGGACAAGTGAACAGTCATGCTTTGTTGGCAGGAATGTAAAATTGAGGCTACCTTGCTGGCAATTTGGTAATCCATAAGGGTGTCAGAAATTTTCTACTCCATTATCCTTCTAAAACTCTTTCCTAAGGACAAATCAGAGATAAGGACAAATATTTTTGTTCAAGAATATTTGCTGTTATGACATTTACAAAAATGAAAATTTAGAACCATCTCAAAAGTCCAATAATAGAGACTTTGTGAAATAAATGTTAGTGCATCCCCTTGGTGAAATTATAATATAGCTGCTAAATGTTCACAATATAATATTGTTTTTAAAATAAGGAACACAAAATTATATTTGCAGTGTGATCCCACTTTTTTTGTTAAATATACATCTATAACACACACATGCGCTTACACAGACTTATACAAGACTATTAAGAGTAATTATCTTTGGGTGATGGATTATGGGTGATTTGAATTTTTTGTTATTCTCTATAGTTTTAAAATTTTCTACAATGAATAGACATTACTTCTAAAATAAGTGATACTTATTGAAAAGGAATAATAAAAGTATTTAAAAATCAACCATCTGGTAACATTCCATTTTCATTACTTATGTAGACTTAAAAGACTATAATCATGAAATGACCTTAGCCAAAATTTTAGAGACTTTTAATCAAGGATATTTCTGAAATAGTCTATCGATCCATAGAGAGTGGTCAATGTGCTTCATTAGTGCCTTTTTTTGAGACAGAGTTTTGCTCTTGTCGCTGAGGCTGTAGGGCAGTGGCGTGATCTTGGCTCACCGCAACCTCCGCCTCCTGGATTCAAGTCATTCTCCTGCCTCAGCCTCCCCAGTAGCTGGGATTACAGGCACCCACTATCACGCCCAGCTAATTTTTGTATTTTTAGTAGAGACGGGGTTTTGCCATGCTGGTCAGGCTGGTCATGAGCCATTAGTGCCTTTCAATCACTAAGTTATTTGGTTCATGACACTGTCTTGATTAACCCAACAGAAAAAAATCTGATTTAGTCCGACACATGAACTACCACTCATCTTATTGGTGACAAGAAGCTCCTGATAAGGATGGGCTGAAGAGGTGAAAATGAGGGCAAGTTTTGGGATTTAACTTCACTGAAACCATTTTCTTTGAAGGACTGGATATCTGATCTGATGTCGTTTACTTCAGATCTTCGAACAAATCATTACACAGGTATGTTTGGGAGGGAAGGAGTTAAGTCTGAAAAGTGCTTGATTCAGGATTTGTTTTGGAATCACTTATCTACTGGGTTGCTGACAGCAATAAACATTTTCTAAATACCTAAAGGAAAGAAAGTAGAGTATCACCCAGTGAGAAGGTAGCAGGTGAAACTTGGTTATTTCTTTTTATTAGTTCAGCTGAATGTTAGAGTTAAAAAAAACCCCTAAAACAAAACAAAACCGATACAAGTTACCTTTTAAATTTGTCATGCATCTGTCACTGGTGTGTGGTCCTTTATAGCGTCCAAGACGGCCTATGGAAGATATTTATTTTGTAAAATAAAGTTCAAAAAGGCAAAGAGATCATCAACTTAGACCAAACATGCAATAACTCCTGTAAATGGATTGTCAGCAGGCATTGACATACATTCTCTATTTTGGCCAGGAAGAGGTGGAGTTATTCTCAAGGTTAAGTAAAGGTCATCTCTCTCTGCCATACTGCCACTCAGCAGTGATGGAAAAGCAAAGCCTGAAGTTGGGTACCGGGAAATTTCACTTGGGAGACAGATGGCCCAGTCTGTCTGTGCACTCAGGTCATCTCGGTTAGTTTTCCCATAATTGTACTAGATCAGCAGTCAAGTGAAATGCCAGATTCATCACTGATAGAATCTCTGTCCTGGGTTGACAGTCCTTTAATTTGTGTGCCTTTGTGGCCAGAGGCCATTATTTCTAATTGCCTTTTTGTCCTGTAGCAGTTCATCTATCTTTCACACACACCAAATTTAATCTTCATGTTAGACAATGATGGGGAATTTGGGCTGAAGTCGTTATCAAATGAGTTTCATAAACTTTAGTAACCTCAGGGGAAAAAAAATCTTAAAAAACTTACCAAAATTTGAAAATAGTAAACAATGGTGGCTTTCTAGTAATTTAAGGTTGTTACAGGATCTCCATATTGATAATTCAAAATATCTGGGTCAATGATTTGACTCCTAAACGTAAGAAAGAAAAGTTTATACTTCTTTTATTGTACCTACAGTTTAATTATAACATATCTGATAATTTCTGATAGGAATGTCTCAATTTTTTTTTCCTCTTCACTCAACAACCATATATATATTGTAGCTGCCCTGAGTTAGGCACTGAGACCCAAGATGAATCAATGAAGTCCCTGTGAAGACAAATGAAACAGCCAAGTCTGCCTTTGGACCAGGGTGTGTACCATAGGGTACATTCAGAGAGAAATGGAAGCCCATCTGTGGGTGCGGATGGGGTTAGGGAACATGCAGTGAGCAGCAGCGAGACCATGGGACAGGCTCTGTGAATACCAGGAGTTTCACCCACTCCACCTGATTCAGCCCTGGGGATAATGGAGAGAGGGGTCTCCATCTAACAGGTGAGGAAACAGAGGATTAGGGGGATTAGATTAGTTTGGCTCTGTGTCCCCACCCAAATCTCATCTTGTAGCTCCCATAATTCCCACATGTAGGAGAGACTAGTGGGAAATAATTGAATCATGGAGGCAGGTCTTTCCCGTGCTGTTCTCTTGATAGTGAATTAATCTCATGAGATCTGATGGTTTTAAAAACGGGAGTTTCGCTGCACAAGCTCTCTCTCTTCACCTGCTGCCATCCATGTAAGACATGACTTGCTCCTCCTTGTTTTCCGCCATGATTGTGAGGCTTCCCCAGCCACGTGGAACTGTAAGTCCACTAACCCCTTTTCCTATATAAATAAAGGCTCAGGTATGTCTTTTTTTTTTTTTTTTTTTTGAGACGGAGTCTGGCTCTGTCTCCCAGGCTGGAGTGCAGTGGCCGGATCTCAGCTCACTGCAAGCTCCGCCTCCCGGGTTTACACCATTCTCCTGCCTCAGCCTCCGGAGTAGCTGGGACTACAGGCGCCCACCACCTCGCCTGGCTAGTTTTTTTGTATTTTTAGTAGAGACGGGGTTTCACCCTGTTAGCCAGGATGGTCTCGATCTCCTGATCTCGTGATCCGCCCGTCTCGGCCTCCCAAAGTGCTGGGATTACAGGCGTGAGCCACCGCGCCCAGCCTCAGGTATGTCTTTATCAACAGCATGAAAACTATTACAGGGGATGAACACTCCCATGGCCTCACACAGCAAGAAGGAAGCGATGGGAATACTTGAGACCCAGTGTCCAGATCTGTGAGTTGAGTTGGTCCAGCTGAGCTGGGGTGATGGGAAGCAGTTGGGGTCAGGGAACTGCACAAAGGTCCCAGTTGCCCAGCCGACCAGGACAGAAAATGCTGAACTGTGAAACTATTTGGGGATTTGTCCTTTTTTTCTTTAATGGAAAGGACTTTTCTGCACATCCGTTCACTTTCCTGCCCACGCCAGCAGCTCAGTGACCCCATTTTTTTGGGTGAACGTTGCAGGCATGGTATAAAACCCATTCTATTTCCTGCATTGACTTTGCACAGGCCACATGGTTTCTTTTCTCTCAGATTCTTCACATGGCTGTCGTGAAGAGGGGTGGAAGAGAAGTTTACATTCCAACCTTCAGAGACAAGGCAGCCAAATTATGTCCCTCCATCTGTCCATCCGACTGTCCATCCATTAGAGCCAGGGCAAGCAGCATAGGGCTCTGGGTGGACAGCCCTCAAGATATGCTTTACCTCCACTGCCACTTTCTCTGCCTGGGTTACTCATTCATTGGGCAGGTATTTATTGAGGGCCCTTCTGCCTACCAGGCACTGAGCCAGGCCTTGGGGATGAGGTGACCAAACAGGCAGGGTCCCTGGCATGGTGTGGCTTGTACAAAAGGGTACATGGGAAATCACAGTTGTGAGCACTATTGTGGAGGATGGGCCTAAGGAAGGAAGCTCAGTGTGAAGGGAGAGGGGAAGGAGGGTGGAGGAGGAGGACAGGCGTTCGAGGCAGAAGAAACAGCAGATGTGGGCCCTGAGTGGGAGGGGCAGGTCCTTCTGATGACCTGAAAGGAGCTGGGTGTGGCAAGTACTGGCCCACAGCCCTGTATAAGATGCCCAGACACACTTCCTCTCTTTGAGGTGCTTAGACAAGAGGCCTGTTACAATCATACTGCTGAGGACAATTACAGAGACTGACATACGTAGATACAGAACCAGGTATGTTTCTGAGTATCACAGATGACAGAGAGAGAAATGATGAGGCACAGTCATGCATCACTGAATAACGGGGATATGGTCTGAGAAATGTGTCACCAGGCGATTTCGTCACTGTGTGAACATCACAGAGTGACCTACACAAACCTAGATGGCATAGCCTCCTCACACCTAGGCTGCATGGGACAACCTCAGGCTCCGAGGCTACAGGCCGGCACAGCGTGTTACCGCATGAATGCTGCACGTAGTGGTGACACAGTGGTGTTTGTGTATCTAAACAAATCTAAAGATAGAAACGGTACAGTAGGGGCATGGTGGCTCACACCTGTAATCCCAGCACTTGCAGAGGCTGAGGCGGGCGAATCCTTGAGCTCTGGAGTTTCATAATAGCCTGGGCAACACAGCAAAACCCCATTTCTACTAAAAATTAAAAAACAAAAAAACCCAACAAAAAACTAGCTGGGCGTGGTGGCACACACCTAAACTCCCAGCTACTCAGGAGGCTGAGGCAGGAGGATTGCTTGAGCCCAGGAAGTTGAGGCTGCAGTGAGCAGTGATCCCATTGCACTCACGCCTAGGTGACAGAGTGACACCCTGTCTCAAATTACCCAGTCTTAGGTAGTTTTGTTTTTTTTGAGGTACAGTTTCACTCTGTCACCCAGGCTGGAGTGCAGGGTGCAATCTTGGCTTACTGCAAACTCTGCCTCCTGGGTTCAAGCGATTCTCCTGCCTCAGCCTCCTGAGTAGCTGAGATTACAGGCATGCACCACCATGCCCGGCTAATTTTTGTATTATCAGTAGAGATGGGGTTTCACCATGTTGGTCAGGCTGGTCTCGAACTCCTGACATTGTGATCCGCCCGCCTCGGCCTCCCAAAGTGTTGGGATTACAGGCATGTGCCACTGCGCCTGGCCTTAGGTAGTTCTTTATAGCAACGCGAGAACATGTCCTTAGAGGACAGAGACCATGGGAGGTTTGATGTATACTGAAAGGGAGCACCCACAGGATCACTGAGGCAGGCAGTGGGGAGATGCAGCCACAAGCCAAGGAATGCAGCGTGAGGCTGGACAAGGCCAGGCAGCGTCCCCCTCCCACCTCCAGAGGGAGCTTGGCCCTGCTGAGGCCTCGATGGCCCTGAAGCTCACCTCAGTCTTGTGACCTCCAGGACAGCGAGATAATCCATTTCCATTGTTTGAAGCCACTCAGTTTGAGGTGATTTGTTACTGCAGCCCCAGGAAACAAACACAATGATGGATAGGAATCGGTGGAGACGAAGCACCAGAGTGGTGACCAGCATGACGAAAAGTGTGGGGTACAGTAGTGATTACCATTACTCAAGGCCTGACTGTGGCCCAAGCATGGTTTTAAGCATTTTATACACTTCCTGTTTCCCAGTAGCCTATACAATAAGTGATGTTTGCAGAGAGGTAATGTAACCTGCCCAAGGTCACACTGGCAGGAAGTAGTATAGCTGGGACTTGAACTCAGTTCTAATAGATTCCCAAAGCCCATGCTCTTTTTACTTTGCTCCTTGGAGGTTGGCCACTTAAGTGCCACTTATTTATTTATTCACTATTTATTTGAATAAAAATACTGAGTTTTTATTCACTATTTGAATAAAAATACTGAGTTTTGTTAGTATTCCAATTTGCAAATTAAAAATACATACCATTCCTTTACTTAATTTCTTAGCAACAGTGGGACAAGTGGGAATTACTGAGCCACTTTCTGGCATCTGGCTCACTTTTTGTTGCTCTATTCTGGGCCACCACATGCCTTGTTAAAAATGGGGAACTCTTTCAAAGGCAGATGGGGAGAACAAACACAGAGATGCCAGAAGCCTCTGCCACAGGAAGTGCGCCCAACCCCAGCAGTGATGGCTGCCGATCCTGAGACTGGGACAGGCGGACAGACACCAATACAGTGGGTGTGCAGCACCCATGGAGGAGGGCCTTGAATAGCGAGTTGGTTGAGAACACAGTCTGCTGGGCACAGAGCTCCGAGCCCTGTGAGCCTTTGGCAGTTTGTGAGGGAGAGGAGGGAGGAGGTGGAATCATGGCCCTCGATAAGGCACAATGGCAGTGACAGCAAATACTATGGATTAAAAACCAGTATCCTCTTCCATTTTCTTTGATAGAATAAACATAAGTAACCCAAAGGAGGGTCAGGAAATCCCACAATAAATGACTCTGAAATGTCTGTTAATAATGAACTGTGGAAAATCAAAGCATATTCAGTTAGATTAGGAAAAATGGAACATCATTACATTTTGTATACTCCAAATTTGAGGAACAACACATAAGGGTACATGGGTAATCCCCAATGTTGGTGTTATAGGGAGTAAATTGATAGAATCCTTTTGGCGATCAGTCTGGTGTTTTATATTAAGTGTCTTAGTCTGTTTTGTACTAGTATTATTTGTATTAGTCTGTTCTTACACTGCTATAAAGATACTACCTGAGACTGGCTAATTTATAAACAAGAGGTTTAACTGACTCACAGTTCCACATGGCTGGGGAGGCCTCAGGAAACTTACAATAATGGCAGAAGGTGAAGGGGAAGCAAGGCATATCTTACATAGCGGCAGGAGAGACATAGAGTGCAGGGGAAACTACCACATTTAAACCATCAGATCTCATGAGGACTCCCTCACTAGCAAGAGAACAGCTTTGGGGAAACCACCCCCATGATCCAGTCACCTCCCACCAGGACCCTCCCTCAACACGTTTTACAATTCGAGATGAGATTTAGATGGGGACACAGAGCTGAACCATATTAACATTCAGGTTCTTTGATCCTGTAGTAATTCCAGCACAAGAAGCCTAGCCCAAGGACACAATTTCATAAAGTTTATCCACAAAAGATGTTTGTTGTACTCATTGTTTAATACAGGGGAAAACAGGAGACAACGAAAGGGGCTAGTATCTGGGAGCCATCATGTTTTTGCCTCAACAACTGTAATACTTCTGCATTTTTGGGGTAGTAGTGAGGAAGCCACTTCTGCCACTGGCTTCCCTATATTCTTTTTTTTTTTGAGATGGAGTTTCACTCTTGTTGCCCAGACTGGAGTGCAATGGAGCGATCTCGGCTCACTGCAACCTCCACCTCCCGGGTTCAAGTGATTCTCCTGCCTCAGCCTCCCGAGTAGCTGAAATTACAGAAGCCCGCCACCATGCCCAGCTAATTTTGTATTTTTAGTAGAGACAGGGTTTCTCCATGTTCGTCAGGCTGGTCTCGAACCCCTGACCTCAGGTGGTCCACCTGCCTCGGCCTCCCAAATTGCTGAGATTACAGGTGTGAGCCATCACGCCCAGCCCCCCATATTCTTTACACCCTTGGGAAGAGCTGTGACTTATCCGATGGGTGAAAACGAGCCAAGAGTGACTGCATGGCGTAGTCTGCTGTCCGCCTGGCCCTGCCACCTCCTGAGCATGCAGCTGGTCAGGCCCCGTCTCTAGGTCTGCAGGCCCAGTCCTCCTTACATCATTCCCCAAGTCTAGATTTAGGGAAGAAAGCATGATTTGGGCTTTAGGCTTATGCAGCACTTGAAAATCTGGCTCCATCAGTAATAAGGTAGATGCTGTATTTTAATTCTTGCCAGGTGCGTAAGTCCTTCACAGAAGGGTGGTGAGGAGTGAGTGACTGAACTTTCCCCAGGATGTGCCCACCCATGGTGCATTCACTGAGAACATTCAAAAGAGGTTGCCTTAGAAACCAAAGTATCACATGGAGAGATGGGCCCCTTGGGGCAGCCGCAGCAGCTGACGCAGGCTGACTCACAACTGCTTCTAATATGACAGGCTTTGTGTAAATAGGCTTTATGACCCAAGTGGGCTGATTACAGTGCAAATGGTGTGTGACATCTGAGTCACTGTGAGGCTCTAGCTGGCTTCTTCCAGCCCTGGCCATAGGGTCCCCTGTGACTGTAACCTACACAAGCAGAGCTTGGGCATGCTGGATTTGCAGAAATAACCTTAGGCAGGTATTGAATTATTGGACGATATTTTCCCCTGCATTATGTGAAAATACAAATCTTGGTCCACAAAGGCACTTGCTCAAGAATTGTATTTTCCACAGTGCCATCATTTCTGACTCTGTGACTCCTTTGGTCCCTAATTGAGATTTCCATTGCATTTCTGACCTCTGAGACTTAAGTGGTGATAAGGCACAGAGAGGAAAAGAATATCTGGTCCTCAGTCATAGGTCCACATAGGTAATTGCTGAAACATCCACTGTGCTTGTCCGTGTGGCCCTGTTCAGATTTAGTGGCTATCTCAAAGTGCAGTTCTTTGAAAACTAAACTCTGTTATGATAAGCCATTGACATTTTAGGGTTTTTATTTATTTATTTATGTATTAATTTAATTTATTTATTTTACCATGGAATGACAAACTCTCCTGACTAGAAAAGGTGGGACAAGTACATTTCCTCCCACCCCGAAGTAGTAAATAGTGCCACCATTAACCTAATTGCGTTAAACTGAGTGAGACCCATGAAAACTGCCACAGCCTGACCTGTACCCCAGCAAGACGAATCAAGAATCTCTTTCCTCTTCCGTCTTCTGTCTTCCTCTCCCCATGTCCCATCAAGTCTGTTCTAGTTACTGGCTGGTGGGTCTGTACTATGCA
This sequence comes from Colobus angolensis palliatus, assembly GCF_000951035.1. Taxonomy (NCBI): domain Eukaryota; kingdom Metazoa; phylum Chordata; class Mammalia; order Primates; family Cercopithecidae; genus Colobus; species Colobus angolensis. The sequence goes on from NW_012117154.1 coordinate 590,385, forward strand.
ATGTACTGGGTTCCAGGACTATTGCTGTAGGAGTTGATTTATTCGGGTTTTCAAAGTTCTGTGTGGATGGGACTGTTAATATGACATTTTTGTATATCCTACCGGATCTTTAAAAAAGTGAGAGATGCAAGAAATTTTGGGTTGGGTCAATGTGCTTAAGGATGACTCCCATTCTTATGACAGCCTAGGCAGCAGCTTCTTGAGGAAACCCAGGCATCTGATTGAGATCATTTCAACTAAAACAGGGCAGGTCAAGAAATTAGGGGGAGCAGAATTTTGGATTTCAATTATGTAGGCTTTTCATCAGGTGATTTCATGCTTGGGCTTTTATTTCTCCCTGGGAGTTGAATCACTGGAGGAGGTTTTGTTAGTATATGGAAATTTTTGTATTATTGACACTTTCTATTTGGAGTATTTTATGCTATTATTGGGGCTCATTGCAAAACAGTGTCTTTCAAACTTTTTTCTTAAATTAGGACATGCATTATACATCATGGCAGAAGCACAATTTTTACAAAAAAAAAAAAAACCATCTCACAGCCTGGGCAACATAGGGAGACCCTGTCACAACAAAATAAATAAATAAATAAAAAGATTAGCTAGGCACAGTGGTGCATGCCTCTGGTCATGGCTACTCAGGAGGCTAAGGTGGGAGGATTGCTTCAGCCTGGGAGTTCGAGGTGCAGTGAGCCATGATGGCACCACTGCATTCCAGCTTGGGCAACAGGATAAGACCCTGTCTCAAAAAAACCAAGAACAAAAAACATCTCAGCTGGAGTTCTGAAAGCAGAGGCTGGGACACAGGCTTGTGTGCAGGCAGTTTACTGGGAAAGTAACCACAGAGAGCAGGGCAAAGTAGCAGAGGGTACAAAACACAGCAGACAGACAAGCACGTGGGCCGAGTCCACCACCATCGTGGTAACCGCAGCTCAATCCCACGAGACCTTCTGAGGAGCTCATGGAATGCAGTGCAGAACTGTCTCCTTGGGGCTGAAAGGCAGATGTGTATATCCACTGACACTTGTCCCAGGTTGGGCTCCAGGCTGGTCCCATGGGTGTTAACCCCTCTCCTTCCAGAGTGTACTATAAGGGGCACTTATGTAGATTTGGTTAAATTCGCATGAACTGTTTGGGGCATCTGTGGCTGGAGTAAGAGGTGAACAGAGAGGGTCTGAAGTGGTTGCAAGAGATGTTCAGTCAAAATATTTACCCTTACCGAGTGCAATGCACTGACATATTCTACTCTAGTTCATCACACACACACTAGTGGAGGCCCACTAACCGACGGTTCTCAAAGTCTGCGGGTCCCAAGACCATATTTCGGGGGCCTATGAGGTCAAAACTATTTTCCTATTACTGCTGAGATGTTTTTGTCTTTTTCATCCTTGTTCTCTCATGAGTATACAGCGGAGCTTTCCAGAGGCTTTGTGACAGGCACTAATGTCACAGACTGAATGCACAAGCAGATATGAGAACCGGCTGTGTTCCATGAAGCCAGACATTAAAGAGACTTGCAGAAATGTAAAACAATTCTACGTATCTCACTGAAGTTTTTTGTTTAACAAAATATAGTTATTTCTCACAAATATGTTTATGCTAAATTTGTCTTTTTAGAATCAGCTTAGTATTACACAATGATTTGGGTGAAACATTTCCATAACAGAAATTTTGTTTCTAATTATGTGATATGAATTAATTTTATAACTAAAAGGTAATGGATTTATTATTTATAAACAATTACTTAAAAATTTTGTATTTTAATTTTAAAATATATCTACATACACAAAAGGTCTTTGGGGCTCTCACTCTTTACAAGAATAAAGGGGTCCTAAGATTTTAAAAAAAGGTAGAGAATTGCTGCACTAAACTGATCATGACCCTCAAAAACACTGCTGCCCATAGTTTGCAAAACATTGGTGTTCCTTTCATGACCTGCAAGGACAGAGTGACTGGAAACCAGAACGAAAAGTTAATTTCAAGCTTAATGTGCAACAAAACACTAGAGTCAATGAAGGTTCTATTCTGACCCATTTCAAACCCATCTCAGGTCCATCACCGGTCCTAGGGGAAGACAAGGGAATACCGCTGACATGAGCAGGAGTCTCATGAGGATGGGAGGGAACTGCTTGGATAACTGCTGGCTTTCTCTTTCAAAGCTTACAGCTACTGTCCTGCTTGACCAAAACTCAGTTAAGTCTAGTCATACAAGGGAGTCCAATCATGTAAGGGAGTCATTCTCGACCCTGGCTGCATATTGGAAGCATCTGGGAGATGTTAAAAAATTATCCCTGATGGGCTCTACTCCAGACCAATGAATCAACATTTTCTGGAGGTGGGCATTGGTACTGGTACTGTTCCCCCCCCCCTTTTTATTGAGGTGTAACTTGTATCAGAAGCAGAAATCTTAATAACTTAATGATTTTTTAAAAACATGTATTACCTCCATGTAACCATAACCACCACCCAGATCAAGATGTAGGGCATTTTCAATTCACCAGCAGGCTCCTTCATGCCTCCTCCCAGTTAATACTCTTCTCTAAAGGTAACCATTATTCTAATATTTGCCACCATAGATGGCAAAAATTAGTTTTTCCTGATTTTGAACTTCAAATAAAGGGAATCACACAGTAGTTTATTCTTTTGTGTCTGCTTTTTTTGCCCAATGTTATGGCCACATTAATTCATATTATTAGGTAGAGAAGTAATGCATCCTTGTTTGCACGGCTGTGTAGTGTTCCACTGTACAAACAGACCATGATTTATTTACCATTCTATACTTGCTGGATTTGGCTGGTTCCCTTACACTGCCTTTTTTTTTTCTTTTTTTTTTTTTGAGACGGTTGCCAAGGCAACCATCTCGCTCTGTTGCCAAGGCTGGAGTGCAGTGGCACCATCTCGGGTCACTGCAACCTCTGCCTCCCAGGCTCAAGCAATTCTCCTGCCTCAGCCTCCTGAGTACCTGGGATTACAGACGCCTGCCAACACGCCTAATTTTTGTATTTTTAGTAGAGTTGGGGTTTTGCCATGTTGGCCAGGCTGGTCTCCAACACCTGACCTCAGGTGATCCACCTGCCTCAACCTCCCAAAGTGCTGGGATTATAGGTGTGAACCACCACGTCCAGTCCCCTCATACTGCTCTTAAGTGTGGTGACATGCTCTCACCATAATATAACAGGAACTGAGATGAACTAGGGAACAGGAAAAGCAGATTCATGTTATCTATCTCATGCTTACTGGCTAAGGATATGGTTATTGTCCCCTTCCCAGCTCCTCCTCTGAATCTATTCGCCACTCACTAGTCAGAATGACTTAAAAAACAGAAATCAGGCCATGTCACTCCTTTCCTTCAACACTCCCAACACTTGATCCCAAAGTGTCTCAAACTCATCACACTTACACTTAAATCCACACTTCCTACACTGATCTACAAAGCCCTTCACAATCTGAGCCTGGTCTCTCCAGGCTAACCTGGGACCACATTCTCTTGTTTGGTATGCTCTAAGGACAATGCCAGTCTTCTCTCTGTTCTTAGGACACACCAAGCTCCTTCCCACCTTATGGTCTTTGCCTCACCTGCTTTATACTTAGATCCCAACAGCCTCTCTCTGAGAGGCCTTCCTTGACCACCCAATGTGAACTAGTCATCCCTTTGCATTCTAGAATACATTATCTTAATTCTCTGCATAGCACTCATCAAATTATATTTCCTTATTTGCTTAGTCACCTCACCCTGCCTCTAAAAATGTAAGCTCTTTGAGAGAGAATCTTACCATTACTCCATCCCCAGTGCCTAGAAAAATACCTGGTACACACTGAGTACTCAACAAATATTTGTGTCTTAGACAAGAATCTGATGGCACAACTACTAAATGTACCCTCCCCCAAAACTAAGGATTTGAATTCTGGGCCCCTCAGGATAAACAGGAGGAAAGACACCATTGCCCTTTGCAAATTACAATATAAAAGCCTCTCTGGAGGAACTTCTTGATTATACTGACACTGATTTTTTTTTTAAGTCTGCTATATGGTAATGCAATATTGGATTTACTCTGTTCATTAACAATTAATACTTGAGAACATTTACAATATTCATTGAATATAATCTAAGAGAAGGTCAACAGACATTTTTTACTTCTCTATTAATAAGAGAGATGGTCAAATTAATTTATGGCCAAAATTATAATGCCAAAAACTTATAAATAAATACGTGCTTGGTGTTAGTATGGTTACATACAGTTCAGTTTTTGGTGTAAAGTTCTTTGGCTGCAAGAAAGAACACCTGGTTTACTTCACTAATAGAAATATCTCTTAATGCTGGAATGGCTTCTTCTTGGTATTTCTTCTGCTGTTGATTTTTAGCATAGTTATCTGTAAGGAAAGACCAAAAAGTTCTGTTTACCCAAGCAATTTCTTCTACAGTCTCTGTGTCTGATGGAGACCCACCACATAGTTTAGTAGGCTGACGTTTGGATAGTGACAAACATCGTGTTTAACATAATTAAATGATTACTTAAATCCTCTCTTTAGAAGAAATGTCCCTATTAAAATAAAAACATAATTGGTAAAGTATTTTTTTCATCTCTAACTTGGAAAGAAATTAGTATTTTAATCAACCGTACAATGATGATTAAAGTCTCATTTGCACATTTCTCATGGGAACAGAATTATATCCAGGCCTTGAAAATGTATTTAAATAAACACCACAAAACTATTAAATCATTTGGTATAAATATTCATGCAAACTTAACAATTTTCCCTCTTTGCACAAATTATCTATTTGCTGCCAATTCCAATCAAGAATGCATGGAATGCAGTGTATTAGAAAGACATTTAAAAATAATAGAATTGATTTTCGAAATAAATTGTAGAGGCTAATAAAAGTTTTGAAAAGTTGAAAAATCATACCAGGAAACTTAAAAAATACCTTACTTTCTAGAATTTAACCAAGCTCAGGAGTCTGATTTATTTTCATCTTCAGACTTGAAAGAACTTAAAAAAAAATAAAACCAGACGAATGTGTTGTGGTTCTTTTATCCACTTAATTGGAATAAGGAGTACACAATGATCCTGAAGAGGATACACACCCCCAAAGTCCTTTTTCTGAACAAGGTCTGCATGTACTATTTGCTATCTCTTGATCAACAGTGTCTGTTCAGGATAAAAGAAATTTCTCTCAGGCAAAGTTAATGGGAACATATTATAGACACATATAGTATATACTTGTCATTTTATGGGAACATACACCTGCTAACCAGTGTTATAATTCATTATAATTTATTTCCTCCATGAATATAGCTAGTGCATATTCATCAGAACTTAATTCCTCCATGCAAATATTTCCTTTTGTATAAGTTTGTATTTATTTCTCTTAGTAGCTTCTTTTTACTGTTCCAATGTGTGTGTATGTGTGTTTTCTTTTAGGATGGCGTTTCATTCTTGTCGCCCAAGCTGGAGTGCAGTGGCGCGATCTTGGCTCACTGCAACCTCCGCCTCTTGGGTTCAAGTGATTCTCCTGCCTCAGCCTCCCAAGTAGCTGGGATTACAGGCATGCACCACCACCATGTGTTTTACAGCCTGTTCTTTGTTGCTTTTCTGGGTAAAAGTGCTAATACTGTACTCTTTCATTGCCCCAGCACTTTCCTTTTATATAAAGTTACCTGTGATTGTATGAATGGAGTCGAGTGGAGAGGTACTCATCATGTTAATCCCAAACAAGAGCACGTAGCCAATTACTATAGTAATAAGGAGGTAGACAGGTAATGCAACTGCCCAATATCTGCCAAAGAGAATATTAAAGTACATAATAGACACTTTAAAAAAGTTGTAATTCTCAAGAGTCAGTCACAAAGCCAACACGTTTTTTAAATTTAAATGTTATAAAGTAATACGTGTACATACAGACAAATAGTTCCACAAGGCTTATAATGAAAAACTGCAGTTCTCTATCCCACCATCCCAACCTTGGGGTCTCACTCTCCAAAAAGAAATGCTTTGAGCACTTGAGCTGTCTTCTGGTACTTACCTCCTCATTGTTACAAAACATGCTCATAGTACTATTTCTTCATTTTTTTCCATTACAGACATTTTCTCTAGACTTGCTAATATGGAGATGATGAATTAACCTCCTCCTATCCTCTTCTATACTTACATCACAATTTCTCATTATAGCAGCAGGTTTTAGAAATAATTGTAACTATATAAACAAGTTTGTAATGAGGATCTTAGTGCATTATTATTATATATTTTCTTGTACAACATTCTGGGTTTTTTTCTGGAATAATTACATCTTTTTGTCTGTTCACTTGGTTTTCCATGTGTCCACCAATACCAGAGCCTCAAATTCTCTGACAGGACTCTATTATGCCTCTCAGTATCATTATGTACATGGAGTGCTATTTATTTATTTTTTTTGAGAGAGCATTTCCCTCTGTCACCCAGGCTGGAGTGCAATGGCACAATCACGGCTCACTAGCCTCAACCTCCTGAGCTCACTTCAGCCCTGCAAGTAGTGGGACTATAGGCACACAACACCACGCCTGGCTAATTTTTAATTTTTTTTGTAGAAATGTGGTCTTAAGATGTTGGCCAGGCTTTTTTTTTTTTTTTTTAATGATTTATTCTCTATTATTTTCTCTTTCTGGAACTTCTAATAGTTAGATTTTTAACCATTATACTTTCTTCTATTTTCAATTTTTTTGTTCTAATTTCTAGAGATTACCTTTATTTTCCAATCTTTCAATTAAAATTTTAATTTTGATTATGTTTGCAATTTCCAAATACAATAATTTCCTGAACATTCCTTTTCCACAGCATTCTCTTCTTGTTTCATAGTTATAATTGTTTCTTACCTCTTTTAGAATTTTACGTTATTTAAAAATTTTTTTCTGTTTCCTGCATTATCTCTATTTCCTTCAAATTCCCTTTACTTTTCTGCTTTTTCATTTCATGCTAGAGGCTTTATTTTAATGTCTGGTAACTTAGAGTAGTCCATTCATATTTAAAAATGAAGTGCTAACAAGTGAGTTGGAGCACTATGTGTATGTGGGCAGGGATGGTCAACTGGTGAGCCTCACTCTCAAGAGACTTGGCCACTTCACTGGGGTCCTCTAAATGTCAGAAATTTTAGATCCTTTCTCTTGGGCTGGTCAGCTTCCTCAGGAAATAACTATCTATCTTTTTCTGTAAGGAGTAGGGTCTATAAGCCTGGAAGCCCCAAGAGGGAAAATGGAGGAGGAGGTAAACCTTCTCATTAAGCCATGCAGATTTTCACTTACTTCCCTGTTTTCAGTAAGACGCCTCATTCCCACACTCAGACTAAGAAGCCCCAACGCTAGAGACTCTTACTCAACCTTGCCAGAGAGTAAAACTCCTGTTTTCTGCAGGGGAGGGCAGGGCGGGTCTCCCAGCTTTGAGGGATGAGAGAGGGAGATTTGAAGGCTGAAGCCTTTAAACATGTTTTCAGTCCAACCCAGAATTAAAGAGCTACCTGGTACCCCAATGTCTGAGCTATTCTGGAGTTCTAGGGCACAAATATTCTTGCTAGCTTCCCTACTTCAGCAATGTGAAAATCACAGAAACAAAGGCAGTTACTTCTCACCTATCACAATCCACTTTCCAAAATGTGGTTGATAACTCTTTTCTGCTATCCTATTGTTTCTGTGGTTTATACCTTAAGTCGTTTTTTTTTTCCTGTAGGGTCATTTTAACAAGATTTTTGGCGGAAATGGATGGAGATAAACATGCATGTTCATGCTACCATCTTTAATTAGAGAGGTATCAATAGCGATCTTTAAAAAGCTTTCAATTTCTATATGGCTATTGATGAATTTTAGGAGAATAAATATTTAAGATTTGGATAGGTTTAAGAAAGGATATGATTCCTCAAAATAGCACTAATTATATCCTCATTTAAGAAATATATTAAACTTACTTTTGAGGCCAATAGGTTAAACCTAAAGAGTTTAGCCAAGATTCAGGAATAAAGGCCCACACGAGGTAAAGTACTGTAGAAAAGAAAAGGAAAAAAAAAGAAAAAAAAGAGGAAGAGAAGTCAGTAAGACATACATCTAATCTATCAATCTATTAAGATTCAGACAAAACTGAAAGCTCTTTTGAAGTGTCCCTGATTCACTTAGAAATGATTTTTTCCTCCTTTCAGTTCTTCTAGCTCCTTGTTTGTACAATTCTTATAATACTTATAATTACTGTATTAGTCATTTTTTTTTTTTTTTTTGAGTGCAGTGGCCAGATCGCAGCTCACTGCAAGCTCCGCCTCCCAGGTTTACGCCATTCTCCTGCCTCAGCCTCGGAGTAGCTGGGACTACAGGCGCCCGCCACCTCGCCCGGCTAGTTTTTTGTATTCTTCAGTAGAGACGGGGTTTCACCGTGTTAGCTAGGATGGTCTCGATCTCCTGACCTCGTGATCCGCCCATCTCGGCGCCCCAAAGTGCTGGGATTACAGGCTTGAGCCACCGCGCCCAGCCTATTAGTCATTTTTTTAACATCTTAACTTTCACACTATATTTTAAGCAATTCAAGGACACAAATCACGGCCTAGCAATTGTTGTAATCCTTATTACCTAGCAATTTGCTTTATGTACAGTAAGTGTTCAATACTTCATCCCCACAAGGTTGAAGTAATTATAGACATTTAGTTGCTCAAAGGGAAATTTACCTATCCTAGTTCTCATCCACCACATGTTGAGCTTCTGCCTTATCTCCCAGAGTACAAAGTTATTTTCCTCAATCCCAAATCTCTGTGGCACTGTTTACTGTTATCCCACCATAACAACAACAATGGCTAAGTTCTGAGCACTCACTGTGGGTTAAGCACATTTCCAAGCATTCTGTACCCATTATTTAAGATAATCTTCTATGACAATCCTCTGAGGCAAGTACGCAATTTTAACTGATGAGGAAATGGAAGCTTAGAAAGGATTCATCACCCATCCAAAGTAAGCGGCAGAGACAAATTTTAACTACCTACTACATCAGTGATGATGCATTCTTTTCTTAACAAGTATGTATTACAGAATTCTGTACATCAGGAGTGTGAGACACAATATTGAATCCAAAAGAGATGGCTTCTGCCCTCCCTAAACTTAATATCTAGTGGTGAATAGAGAAAACTGGTATTTCCACTACATTGTGATAAGTACTCATGAATGAGTAATAAAAGATGACGGTGGCTCACGCCTGTAAGCCCAGCACTTTGGGAGGCCGAGGCGGGCGGATCATGAGGTCAGGAGATCGAGACCATCCTGGCTAACATGGTGAAACTCCGTCTCTACTAAAAAAAATACAAAAAATTAGCCGGGCGTGGTGTGGGCGCCTGTAGTCCCAGTTAGTTGGGAGGCTGAGACAGGAGAATGGTGTGAACCCGAAAGGCGGAGCTTGCAGTGAGCCGAGATCGCGCCACTGCACTCCAGCCTAGGCGGCACAGCGAGACTCCGTCTCAAATAAAATAAAATAAAATAAAATAAAATAAAATAAATAAATAAATGACATAGAAGCACATTAAAAGGCCCTCCTTCCACTCCATGTCCCCCTTCCCCTTGCTTAATTTCTCCCCATGGTACTTTATCACCTGATACTATATATGTTTTTCTTATTTAATTTGTCCATTGACTATCTCCCCCCAGCGTTAGAATAAAAACTCTATGAAAGCAGGGCATTTTTGGCTGTTTTGGTCCTTCCTAGCCTATAACAGTGCCTGGCACATGGTAAGCACCAACAAATACTTGAATTACTTTTTGGTTGTGGGTATCATGGAATTTAATTTTTTTTTTTTTTTTTTTGAGACAGAGTTTCACTCTTGTTGCCCAGGCTGGAGTGCAATGGTGCGATCACCGCAACCTCCGCCTCCCGGGTTCAGGTGATTCTCCTGCCTCAGCCTCCCGAGTAGCTGGGATTACAGGCATGCGCCACCATGCCCGGCTAATTTTGTATTTTTAGTAGAGACGGGGTTTTTCCATGTTGGTCAGGCTGGTCTCAAACTCCCGACCTCAGGTGATACGCCCGCCTCGGCCACCCAAAGTGCCGGGATTACAGGCATGAGCCACTGCGCTGGCCAGAATTTAAGTCTTAAAGTGATTGCTTTTATTTATTCATAACAGCTTCTAATCCTTGATACACTCTTTGAACAAGAATTTACGAAAGTGCTAACAATAACATCAGTAGCTAACACTTATTAAGTCCTTAACCGTTCCTAGGCATTATTTTATGTGCTTTACATAAATTACCCCGGTTAATCCTCACAACAGTCAGAAGAGGCAGCAGAGTGAAGTCAGTCAGTGTATTTGAGCTCAAATTTAGAGGCCTATCATTTAGTAGCTTTGCAATCTTGAGCAAGTTACTGAAACCACAGGATGCTCATCTTTAAAGTAAGGACAATAATAACAGAACCTACCCCATAGAACTGTTTCATGTGTCACAAGCATTTAACAACCATCATTATCACTAACCTTTTACACATAAGGAACCTGAGGTTCAAAAAATTTGCTGAGGGTCCCAGCTCACATGGCTAATCTGTGGAGGAGTCAGAATTTGAACTCAGTTGTAACTTCTTCACTTCATTTCAGTTGTAACAGCCTGGCCATTATATTCATCTGCAAGCAGTACTGATGGTGCAGGCTGATATTTTAGTTAGGGTTCAGAAGTACTACCACTCCTCCACTTTCCTAGTTTCCAAAGAGTTGCAGAACGTTGGATCAGGGGCACTCAATTTTCACCCTCTTGTGTGCCTCAAAATTCCCAAATCCTTTTGGGGAGAGACTTGGGGCTTGCTGAGTGACTGGGCATACTAGTGTCTCAGTGAGCGTCAGTCTCCGTATCTGTAAAACGGAATGTTACGGGGATTAAGGGAGATGAAAAGGATGAAAAGGACACACCTTTCAACCCGACTTCTCTGGGTTACTTCTTTTGTTCCCCAGATCCCCGCAGGGCACACTGGTGCCACACCAAACTCCTGGGGTCCAAACCCTTTCACGCCCTCATTCACGGCCTTTCCACGTCTTCCCTCTCTCCTACTCTTTTCTAATCAGCATCAGTGCCAGGGGGAAAGGCCTCTGTAAAAGCCTTGACTTTCCAGTCTGGTTTCAATGTGTCTCCACCGTGCTCCCCGACACTCGTCACACTGAGCACTAACTGTAGATTTACTCATCTGTCTCCTCCACAAGACCACGACCTCCTTAAGGGTAGGGACCAGGCTTTATTCACTTTGCCATTGCGTCTGGTGCTGTATAAATATTTGTAGAGACTAAAACCTCCTAGGCTAGTGCTGGCACACAGAACACTCAACAAACACGAGTTCCCTTCAGATTTTCTTAAAAAAAGACATAGGGAGAAAGAATCAACAGTTCATGTGTGCACAGTCTAACCAATGGATTCTTCCCTTGTCACTGAACGCCAGAAAAAGCCCCTGGCCATCCATCAGGAAAGTACTTACTGAAGCCAAACTGGGAGCTTAAGAAAAGAACAAAGCCATAAATCGCTCTTTCTGGCAATGGCGACGGTGAATTTTCCACCATTTTTCCTGTGGCTTTAGACAATCTGTGGAAAAGGAACACAATCAGCCGTCAGCGAGGTGCTTTCAGGCACCATTGGTTCATTCTCGCCCCATCGCTCCGCCGTGGGCACGGCCCCACGCCGCGCAGAATCGCCTCCTGTGCCCCGGTCCGCAACCCGCGCCCCCGCCTCGCGCGCACACAGGCACCCAGGCTGGCGCGCGCCCCGCAACAGAAGGGGTGACGGGGGATAGGGCAGCGAGAGGGGGTCCGGGGAAGAGAGTCGCGCTCCAGCTCTGCGAGCGTGGCCTCCCTGTGGAAGGAGAGGTCAGGGAACAAAGGCTCGCGCGGCGCCTACCAGCACGTGGGCCTACTGGGTCGCGGCGCCCAGGCCCCGGGCCCTGCCCACTCGTGGAGATTTACATTTCTCATTCGAGGCAAGGTATTGGGGGGGGGCCCTCGACCTCGGGTCCTTCATACGCCCACCCGGGCCCCTCTCGACACCTCGGACACCTCAACGCTGAGTCGTCTGCGCAAGCGCCGACCAGGCAGCCGCAGTGGGGGAGAAAAGAGGAAAACCTGAGCGAAAGGCCTAGGCGCAACGGCAAACCCCACCTTGGCGCAGGCGCACGACGACCCTCCCTG
>NW_012117154.1:602775-633112 GCF_000951035.1 Colobus angolensis palliatus
GAGATGCCGCGGGAGCGGGGCATTCCACACCCCCTCCGTGGGTGTGTGGTGAGTGTGGGTGTGTGCGCGTCGCCCCGCGTCCCTCGCTGCGGTGCCTGCTGTGTGTCTGCATGGGTTGGGGCCCCGCGCGATGAGGGGGTGTGGCCGCTATTGCCTGCCCTAGCGGGTTTCTACCCTTGGTCTGGTGCCCTTTTGCAAGCGAGGCCCTGGGATGCCGGTACGAGGGTGGGAGTAGTCCCTTTGTGCGCATTCCCCCGCTGCCCGTGCCTCGGCCGGTGCGTGGCTGACACCCCCCTCTGGGTGGAGGGGCCCGCGCTCGCGTGTCGCCTCGTGGCCCCCTTTGTGTCGGTGTCCGCGCTCCCTGGCGGCTGCGGGGGCACTCTCGGCCTCGCGGGTGGCCCCCCCCTTTGTGTCACTGCCCATGTCTGTGGGCTGCGCGTCCCCCAGCGCGCGTGGCCGCGCCTCCTGTAATCGCGACCCCCGCCTAGAGCCTTGCTCGCGCGAGTGTGCGTCCTCGCGTGTCTCCGAGTGTCCCCAGAGAGTCTGCGCATGGGTCCTGTCGAGTGCGTGATCTCATGTGTGCGGGTTTAGTTTTGTCGAGTGGGTATCTCTTGTGTGCGGGTTTCGTTGGTGCGTGTTCGTGAACGTTCGTGCACACCCCTTGCTGTGTGTGCGTGTGTTCACGACTCTGTTGTCACCTGTTTTCGTGTGAACTGGCAGTCCAGTCCAGGGCCTGTCCCTACGGAACGGACCTAGGAGGGGGGTACCTCGCCTCTCCCCTCGCCCCCGCGCCTCTTTCTGAGCATCCTCCCCCGCAGACGCTAAAGGGAAGGGGGGTGGACAGGATCGAGTCTGGCCAGTTGCTCCGCAGTGTTGACGCTGCCAGTGTGGCCTCTTCAGCCAGCCTGTTCAGGGCACAGAATAGAGGGATCAAAGATAAAACATGGAGCCGAGACAGGTGAATTTGGGCTGGTACCAGTTCGCAGTGCCTTTTCAAGCAGAGGCGCCCTGAACGTCAAAACCCCCTCAGTTGCAGAGACCTTTCAAAATGTATGCACAGGCCTGCTGGGCGATGCCGTCCTTAGCCGTTCTTGATGATATTTAATGGTTTATAGAGTATTTTATAGCATTCACCTAAATCTCTTTCCATTTTGCCCAACATCCTGGCGAGGGAAACAAGGTAGAAATCTTACAGATTTTACTCCTCCGGAGGGAGCCTTTTCCTTATAACTACGATTTTTTTGTTGCAAGAAATTTGCGATTTAATCTAAGGAAAATAGGATATATTATAAGGATACCTAGGATAAGAAACTTCAAACCCATTAGGGAACCAGCTACTGCTCCGTTTGCTCAAGGTTTCATGCTCTGCGCGCAAGGCCTGCGTTTTGGTGTCTTTGTTCTGCCCAATTTTCTTATTGTCTAATTTTCGTTTTTTAAAACATTTTTTTGGAATATTTCAAATATCAGATACAGAGGGGGGAGCTAACCAATCCGTGATTCAGATTCTACAGACGTGATTATTTAATATTTTGCCAAATTTACCTCAGATTTTTTTTTAAAGAAACAAAATTGCTCTCAGTTCCTTCCCCTCCTTTTCTAGAGAGCCACTGCGTTGAGGTTTGTGTATATCTTTACTTTGCATATTTTATACTTTGATCATGGTGAATCCACACACAATATATTCTATTGTTTTTAAACTTTAATGGTATTAAAATATACATGCCTTTTTGCAACTTGCTTTTTTTTTTTTTGCTCAGCATCATATTTTGAGGTTGATATATGAACAAATTGAATAACTGTGATATCTTTGGTTCATTCATTTTAATTACTTGTATAGAATTACATTGTATGAATATACCATATTTATTTATACATTCCCCTGTTGATAGACTTTGAACTTGTTTCGGTTTTTGACTCTTAAAAACAGTCCTGCAATAGATATCTTTGTACTTGTCTGCTCGTGCACACATTTGGACGTTTTCTGTAGGAAATACAACTAAGTAGTAGATTTGCTGGATTGTAGGCTATGTACATCTTCAACTTAACCAAATATCACAGAAGCTCTCGAAGTGGTTGTACCAATTTGCACTGTTACTGGTATTGAGTGAGAACACCATTTCCTCACAACCCTGCTAACACTTTATATGTTATTAGACTTTACATTTTTGCCGTCCCTTTACTGACCAGCTTCCTTACGACTTTTGGTTGCTGCTAAATTTGCTTGTAGCCACCTTGGCTTCTCTTGTAGCCCTGTGTCAGCCTATGGATTTATCTTTTGCAGCTAATTGGCTTAGTCTTTATCTCCTTTGGTTCTCATAAGAGTAATTCCAATGAACATTTATTGTATACCTAATGCATGTCAGTTCCTATGGTTGATGTATAGATAGAATTTTCATGATATGTTAAATATGTACCTCTTTAGTGGCAGGTGAGGTGATTTAATTAAAAGTATTTTTTTCATATGATAAATGTTTAAAAAAATTTTTCTTTTCCTCTCCATTTTATTGTAGTATTTGATAAATTCAAAATATATGTAAAACGTATGCAAGCTGTATAGCAAAACAATAAAATGAACATCTATGAATTCACCACCCAATCCAATAATCAAAATGACCAATATTGAATGTGCTTACTTCCAGAGGTGACTACTATCCTGAATTGTGTATATTATGCCTTTTTAAAAATAATTTTATCAGATATGTATACATCCCTCAAAAAATGTATTGTATGGTTTCTGTTGTTTTTGAGTGGAAAAAAAACATATTGGGTATAGTTTTCTGGGACTTGCTTATTTCACTTGATGTTATGTTTCCGAGTTACTAACATTGGGTATAGATGTAAGTCATTAATTTTCACTGCTGTGTAATATTCCATGTGTGAATGTAACACAGTGTGTGCATTCTTCTGTTGATGGGTATTTTGGTTGTTTCTAGGTTTTGCTGTTATGAAGATGCTTGTACATACTTTTTGGTTCACAGTTGTAAGAATTTCTCTAATTTTCACACTGGGGTATATGAGCCCCAGAGTAGTAATGAAGATTTGCTAAGGAGTGTGTGGGTACAAATAATGTTAATGAATCAGTTTCTAGATCATTACATTCCATAGGTACACTTTCCTAAAATTGGTAATACCTGAGGCTTCCTGCTAGTGCTACTTTCTCACCTTATGTTTCTAACGTTGCACTTTACATAAGAAAGGCAAACCACAGGTTCTTGTGGAATCTTACTATGGCACTGCCCTAAGTGGGAAAACTCCCTTGGGGAAAACAACAGGATAATTTTTTTTTTTTTTGAGTGGAGTTTTGCTCTTTTTGCCCAGGCACGATCTCAGCTCACTGCAACCTCTGCCACCCAAGTTCAAGTGATTCTCTTGCCTCAGCCTCCCAAGTAGCTGGGATTACAGGAGTGCGCCACCACCCAGCTAATTTTGTATCTTTAGTAGAGACGGGATTTCACCGTGTTGGCTAGGCACGTGTTGAACTCCTGACCTCAGGTGATCTACCCAACTTGGCCTCCCAAAGTGCTGGGATTACAGGCTTAAGCCACTGTGCCCGGCCTACAAAATGATACTTTAATATCACTATAGTGTTAGGGAAAGCCTCTTAATCCTGGCACTTCCCCATCCATTTCCTTAAGAGATACATTTCCAATGACGTTTCATTTTTTATGTTATCAGGGTATATTTTTTGGCCAACTATATGCTGGTAATAATTACACATTTAAAAGAATGAGATATAAGTTTTACTTTAAAATGTTACTGTGATATTCTAGAAATTCAAATTCACCCTTTGCAATTATTTAATCTTATGGTGATATTTTTTAAATGTCATCTTAATGGGTAAAGGGTATGTAATTTTAAAAAGCACTTTTAGTGGTTGGTGAGCAAAAAAAAAAAAGGGGAGGGCTTGGAATACCACCATGTTAATTTGTTCAGCAGCAAAAGCAAAAGAAAAGAGAAAGAAATACTGCCATACCACTATAGTAAGCTGTTTGCTAGAAATGGGATTGCTAGATCAAGGGGTATGAATGATCAGCTTTACAAAATAATGTCAGATTGCTTTCTGAAGGGGTGGTATCAGTTTGTACTTTGGCCAGCAGTTTTGTCTGTTTATATACTTTGATCAACAGTGTGTAAGAGTTACAGTTGATCTACAACCTCTCCAACACTTGTTATTGTCAGACTTAATATTTGCCAATAGAATGGGTATGAAATGATGCATTGTGGTTTTAATTTCCATTTTTTTGTTATTAATGAGATTGAGCATCTTTTGTATGTTTATGAACTGTCTTTGTTTCCTTTTTATGAAATATCTAGTCATATATTTTACCCTTTTTTCTGATGAGTTGTCTTTTAAAACGGATAAACTGGTAACATTGATTATGTGCATTGTAAATATGTTCTGGTTTGTGGCCTGTCCTTCTACTCTTTATGGTGTATTTTGGTGAACAGAAGTTATTAATCTTATCATAATCTAATTGGAACCTTTCTTGCCCTGGGCTTATAAAGATATTCCTCTATTTCTTTTTAGAGGTTTTAAAATGATGTCTTTCGCAATTAAGTTCATAATTCATCTGGAATTGATTTTTGTGTATGTTGTGAGATAGTGATCCACATTCATTTTTCCTGTGTGGTTCTAATTATCCCTGTACCATGTATTGAATTGGCCCTCTGTTCACCAGTGATCTGCTGTGCCATCCTTTTACATGTTTAGTTACTACCTGCATGGGTGTGTTTTTGGCTTGCCTTTCTTGTGTCACTTGTCACCTTGTCTCTCTCTGTGTTCATACCACACTGTCTTAATCATTAATACTATAGTTTTATTTGAAATCTTGGTATCTGGGAAGGACTTGAATCTCACCTGTTTTTGGTCATTTGTTCTTAATAATTAACTTGTTACATGACATGAATAACCCTTTGAGTATTAATTGGAATTAATTGAATCAGTTTGGGGGAGAAGTCTTTAAGATTTTGATCCTTTTTGTCTAAGAATATGGTATGTATCTCTATTTATGTAAGGTTTTAGTGTAGTTTTATGATTTTCTCCATAGAGATTTTCTACTTTTTATATGTTGATTCTGATGTTATTGTTTTTGTTGCTATTATAAATGGTGGTATTCTTAAAGATTCTATTTTAACTTATTTATTGTTAGTAAATATTTTAACTTATTTATTGTTAAATAGAAATTTAATGAATTTTTAAAAATATTGACCCTTTAGTCATCCACTTGATAAACTTACTACTAATTTTTTTTCTAAAATTCCTTTGGGTTTTCTGTTTGGATAATTATATCACTTGCAAATAGTGACAGTTTTGGTTCTTTAATTCTAGTTATTTTTGCTTTTAATTTATTCTTTTTTTTGGTCTTAAATGTGCTGGCATACTTTATACTTATGTTCTATGGAAGTGATTAGGGTTGTTCATTAGAAGCGATTATAGTGGGCATAGAGGTCTTGTACTCATTTTTAAAGAGAATATTTCTCCACTGAGAATAACATTTGCTGTGAATTTTTGTAGATACCTTTGATTAAGTTAGGGAAGTCTTTGCAGTTGTCACTTGCTTTTCTGCACTTGCTGAGAATATCTTGTGTCTTTTCTCCTTTAATCTGTTAAATGTAATGAATTCCATTTTATAGATTTAAAACTTCATTTTCTTTTATATTCTTTCTTGACATAAACCCAAATTGGTCTTTATAGATTGTATTTTTATGAACTACTAGTTTGAGTTTGCTCATATTTTATTTAGATTTTTGTATCTGTTTGTGACTAGAATCACCTCTCATTTTTCTTTATTGGCTGTCTTATCTGACTTTGGTATTAAAGTTACACTAACTTTATACCATGAGTTAGAGAGTAGTTCCTCTTTTTCTGTTCCCTGGGAGAGTTTGGATTGGAGTGATTTGCTTCTTAAAAGCTTGGTGGAACTTAACTATAAGGTCATTTGGATCTAATGTTTTCTTCATAGAGTTTTAGTAGTAATTAGCTGAATAGTCATAGGACTGTTCAGGTATTCTATTTCTTTTAGTCAGTTTTGGTAAGTTTTAGAAATTTGTCCTTTTATCATAGGTTTTAAGTTCTTCACATGAAGTTTATGGTATTATTATTTTTTTTTTTTTTTTTTGAGGTGGAGTCTGTCTGTTGCCCAGGCTGGAGTAGTGCAATGGTGCCATCTCATTGCAACCTTCGCCTCCCAGGTTCAAGAGATTCTCTTGCCTCAGCCTCCCGAGTAGCTGAGATTACAGGAGTGCGCCACCATGCCTGGCTGATTTTTTTCTATTTTTAGTGGAGACGGAGTTTCACCGTGTTGGCCAGGCTGCTCACAAACTCCTGACCTCAAGTGGTCTGCCCACCTCAGCCTCCCAAAGTGCTAGGATTATAGGCGTGAGCCACTGCTCACGGTATGGCATTAACTCTGTTTTTTTTTTTTTTTTGAGACGGAGTCTCGCTCTGTCGCCTGGGCTGGAGTGCAGTGGCCGGATCTGAGCTCACTGCAAGCTCCGCCTCCCAGGTTCACGCCATTCTCCTGCCTCAGCCTCCCGAGTAGCTGGGACTACAGGCACCAGCCACCTTGCCCGGCTAGCTTTTTGTATTTTTTAGTAGAGACGGGGTTTCACCGTGTTAGCCAGGATGGTCTCGAACTCCTGACCTCGTGATCCGCCCGTCTCGGCCTCCCAAAGTGCTGGGATTACAGGCTTGAGCCACCGCGCCCGGCCACTCTATTTTTAATCTCTGTTTTATTTGTGTATGTGTTCCCCTTTTCTCATGTTGAATGTTATTTATGTCTGACTTCTCTTTCTTGACCAGTCTTACTAAAAGTTTGTCCATTTTTAAAATCTTGGCAAAGGATTAACTTTTGGCCTAATTTGTTCTATTATTTGTTTTTTATTTCATTGATATTTTTTCTCTTTTATTATTTCATTTTACTTTCAGTTTGTTATTTAACTATTTTTCTCACTTAAATTACACACTTAGCATTAATTTTCAACATTCTTATTTCCTAGTATAAGCATGCAAGGCTATAAACTTCCTCAAAGTTCATTTTCGCTTTATCTAACATAGTTTAATTTATAGTGTTTTCATTAACTTTCAAATCAAGTATTTTTAAAATTTCTATTTTGATTTTTTCTTTGACTTATGAGTTACTTAGACATTTTAAAATTTTCAAATGTGTCTGTATTAAGTTGTTTTCCTTTAATTATTGATTTCTTAATTGTGTTGCCAGAGAATGTTTTATCTTTTTAATATCTTTTTTTTTTTTGCCCTTGCTTTATGGCCTTGTACATAGTGAATTATTAGAACTGTTCTGTGTATACTTGTGAAGAGTATATATATTTCTGTAATTGTTAAGTGTCTATTAGGTAAAACTTGTTATTTGTGTTCTGGTAGTCTTTATCCTTATTAATTTTGGTTTATCGTATCTTAACTAAGAGAAATGTGTTGCAATATCCTACCATTACTAGTTTCTAACAGATTTCCTGTAGTTCTAACAATTTTTGTTCTTCTGTATTTTGAGACTTTTATTAGCTACGTGCAAGCTTAACATTATTTTCCTAGTGGCTCGAACCTTCACTATATTGTGATCTTCTCTAAGTTTGCTTCTTTGTCTTGGAGGCTTTTTGTCTGATCCCATCTTTCTTTTGGTGCTAATTTACCTGGAATGTTCTTTTCTTTCATTTTACTTTGATTTTTTTAAGTGTCCTTACATTTTAAGTGTCTCTTATAAGAGACATATTACTGGATTTTCTTTTAATCTCACCAGACAACCTCTGTCTTTTAATTGGTAAGTTCCAAGTGTCTTGGTTGGTGGTTGACTCAGTTTTAGATATTAAAAAAAACTAAAAGTATTTTTATTTTGCCTTTGTTCTTGACAGATCATTTAATGGAGGTACAGTTGTAGGTTGGTGTTTCTTTTCTGTCAGTAGGATAGGAATACTAGTCTACTGTTGATTATACAAAGTGTGCTGCCAGTTTTATTTATGCTTTTTCCTTTTTCTTTTTTTTTTTGAGATGGAGTCTTTCTCTGTTGCCAGGCTAGAGTGCAGTGGCGAGATCTCGGCTCACTGCAACCTCCGCCTCCCAGGTTCAAGTGATTGTCCTGCCTCAGACTCCTGAGTAAGTGGGACTACCGGCGCCTGCCACTACACCTGGCCAATTTTTGTATTTTAGTAGAGATGGAGTTTCACCATGTTGGCCAGGATGGTCTCGATCTCTTGACCTCATGATCTGCCTGCCTCAGCCTCCTGAAGTGCTGGGATTACAGGCATGAGCCACTGTGCCCAGCCTATTTATGCATTTTTGAAGAAAATATCCTTTTTTTTTAGTTACGTTGGATTTTCTGTCTTTGGTGTTACATCATTTCACTTCTAAGTCTACATAGAGATTATATTTATCCTATTTTGGATGCATGTGTTTCGTGATTCTGCATTTTGTGTTTCATGAGATCTAGAAGTTTCTGAGCCCTGTATTCTTTAAATATTATGTCTCATAATCTCTTCTCTCCTGCTGGAACTTTAACTGGATATATATACACACTAAACTGTTTCCAGATCACTTATTCTTTATCTTTCATATTTTTTATCTCTTTGTTTCTCTTTACCAGAATTTACAGTGCTGGGTAATTTCATAAGGCATATATTTTAGTTCACCAATTTTCTCTTCAACTGTGCCTAATATCCTCTGTTAGGAACTTTTTGGGATGGGTTAGAACCCATCCCATCTTTTTTTTTCTTTCAACAATTACATTTTTAATTTCTAAAAGTTCTGCTTGGTTCTTTTTTGATATGCTCAGTCATTCTTCACGTTCTCATGTTATATGCTGATTTTTGTGACTCTATAGCTATTCTGTAGACTATATCAGACATTCCCAATGTCTGATATCCTTGGGGAGGGAGATGTCTAAACTTAAGTGCTTTTTTTTTTTTTTCTGTTGTCTCTCCCTCAATGTAGCTGTCACCTCATGTGTTTGGTAATCATTGATTACGAACTTCTGTTTGATCTTTGTGGGAATCTTGAGAGAGTAATTTGGGGATGCTTTCTTTCTGAAAGCATTTCTATCAGCTTTGTCTGGGAGCTAGGAAGTTTAGGTGGCATCACTTTTAAGTTCCTATGTTTTGCTTCTAGCCCAGGGCTCAGTGTCCTGATGCTACTACTGCTCTTGGTACCACCATTTGTAGCACTAAACTGTAGCCAAGTTTAATTTCTAGCTCAAGGTTTGTTGCTTTTGCATGGAGAGGGTGGCTTCAGATGTTCCCCTATTTCTATGGTCTCAGCAAAATCATCCAAAAAGTATTGTTTTTTTTTTAAATCTAGGATCTACCTTTTTCCTCCCAATAGTACGTTCCCCCAGAGTGTCTAGTTCACCATAACTGATGGGGTCAGAAGCTCTTTATTTTAATATTTAATTTTAGTAGTATATTTTTGTTTGTATTAGAAAAAATTTTATGGTACCAAACAAGCTTTCTTGGTGATATCAGCATTTCTATTGAAACTAGTTTATATCTAAGTTAAGATTTGAGTTATCCTAAAGAAAACCATTAAGTAAATAGCAGTACAGATGACAAGTGGATTGCACAGTATATCCTCTAGATCTATAGTGACCCTACAGAGATAAACCTGTGATAGTCAAACAGTGTGAAAACTGCTGTCAGAGACATGGGTAGGGTGCTCTTGTTTATAGAGAAGAGGTGCAAAAATCAACTTGATGGTAGTGGGAAGATCAGGAAATGCTTCCTGGAATTGGGTATTAAGAACTGATAGCATTAGGTGGTTACAGAATAAGTTTTGTTTGGGAAGGACTGGGGTATGACTGGCTTCTAGGTTGTGTGTCATAGAGTGACTGGGGATAAAAGCAGGAGCAAGATCACAAAAGGCCTTCTATGCTTATATTAGGAAAGTTAGACTTTATTTTCAAGCTGAAGGGAAGCTGTTGCATGGTTTTAAGCAGTATAGTGACATGATCAGAGTTTTAGAGGGTGCCAAGATTGAAGGCAAGCCTGACCAGTTAGGAGACTGCTTGTTAAATTAGTCCAGAGGAGAAACAGTGAAGGCAGTGGCACTGGGCATGAAGAAGTATATGTGTGCTAATTTTAGATTTCTTAGGGAAGCAGAAATGACAAGAGTTTGTGGTCAGTTGGACAGAAATGTTGAAGGAGACTGAGGAGACTAGGTTGACTCCCAGGGTTTAGGTTTGGGTAGTAAAATGGCATGTAGAACAATTAACTGATAAACAGCATACAGAAAGAGGAAAGAACTTGGTTTCATATGTTTGTTTTTGAGGAAAAGATGTTTGTTTTTGAACTTACTGATTCAGAGGGGTTTGTGGGACATCTTGGTTAAGATCCTGTTGTAGTTCTAGTAGGGTCTAGAAGTCAAGAGATACAACCTCGCCTGGAAGGATTTGGGAGTCTTCAGCATTTGGAAGTTTGGAAGCCATTGTTTACTGTAGTGCATATGAGATAATTTAAACTGGTACACAGATAAACACTTGAAAAAATTTTAATAGATAGGAATTTAATGTGTATGAGAAACATAACTTGCACATCTAACCTTTGATAATCATGGACATCATCACTTAGGCCAAGCAAGCTCAATAAAAGGGAAATATTAACTAAAAATATATGTGATACATGGAAATAGCAAAAATCATGGTGAAGCTATGCAAATGATGCAAGTTCAGAAAGTGCTGTGTTAAGTCATGGGTGTGGTGGATAAATTCACCCAAGGAGAGAGTAAGAGTGAGAAGAAAAGAGAGTTGACATTGGGTGGCGGGGAATGGAGAAGAAGAGCCCATGAAGGAAACTGAGGAAGAGCAGCCAGACGAATAGGAGGAAAACCAGGAGAAGATGGTCTTTGGAGTCCAAATGAAGAGTTCTGAGGAGGAAGTGGTCCACAGTGTCAAGTAAGTTGTAAGCTGAAAAGTGCTCTTTGGATTTAGCAATTAAGGTAGACTATTTAGCTGGAAGCATCCAAACCGTGGATTTTAAAAATACTCATCTAACGTTAATGTTAATGATAGCTGGTATTTAGAGCATTTCCCATATACCTGGTACTCTTCTAAGCACTTGACATGTATTAACTAATTGATCAGGTAGGTAATATCGTTATCCCCATTTGATATGCGAGGAAACACAGAAGAAGCACAGAGAGGTTAAGTAACTTGCCCAAGATCACACACCCAAGGAAACAAGAGAGCCAGGATTCAAGCCGAGAGTCTTGGCTACAGAGTCCATGTTCTTAACCACTTTGTCACATTGCCTCTCTAGTTAAAATACAAGGCCAGGTGCAGTGGCTCACGCCTGTAATCCCAGCACTTTGGGAGGCCGAGGCGGGTGGATCACAAGGTCAGGAGTTCAAGACCAGCCTGGCCAATATGGTGAAATCCCGTCTCTACTAAAAATACAAAAATTAGCCAGGCGTGGTGGTGGGCGCCTGTAATCCCAGCTACTTGGGAGACTGAGGCAGGAAAATCGCTTGAACCTGGGAAGTGGAGGTTGCAGTGAGCCGAGATCGTGCCAGTGCACTCCAGCCTGGGTGACAGAGTGAGACTCTGTCTCAAACAAACAAACAAAAAATAGAAAATAAAATTTACCCCAGTGTCGTAATTATAGTACAATTGGTGCTGTGTGTGTTATCAGTGAGATTTGCCAGACTTGAATGACCAGTATCAGTCTGCCAGTCTGCACATTAATTGTATTGTAATTGACGCCATGATGTGTGGGCTGTGACAGTTCTTGGCTCTTTCTGTATTTTATGCCAAAACAATTTGTAAGACAAGTGAGTTTAACATATACATCATATCATGTGCTATAGTTTGGGTGCTCCAGTATCTTATGTTTTCTGGTCATGGTTCACTTTTAGAGTTAAATTTTTTTAAACTCTAGAAATATTCATGCCAAATAGGTCAGATTCTAGACATTATAGATAAGCAGTCTTTTGTGAAAGGTCATTAGTGATCTTCATGAAAGCAGTTTCCCTTGAACGGTCGAAGTGGAAACCAATTCATGGGAGACTGAAAGTGAATGAGAAGGAGGATTCAGATGGGTGAAAAACGAAGAGTTCCTGATGAAGTTGAAGAATGGCTGTGGTAGGAAATCAGGAAGACATGAGCCATAATGACTCTTGGCTATGATCAGAGAGGAGTTAATAAAAAGTTTTACAACTGGTTTTGACCCAGGTAGTGATCTGAGGTGTCACCCTGGGGTGGGAGAGCCTAGTGAGGTAGGCAGTGAAGTTCATGTTAGTTGAGGAGGCTGTTAAACTACAAGGCTAGAGTATTGTGTGCATGGACCTCGATGTGGCTGGGGTGATGACAGAATTTGGAGGAAAGAGAAAAACACTGTGAACTAGTTGCCAGTGATCTTGAAACGTGACAGTAACCAAGAGATAAATAGGTGACAATGACAGGAAAAGTAGATGTAGTAAAAGAGAGTGTTTGAGAACAGAAGCTATGGCAACTAAAGACTGGATTTGAATCCTTCCTAGCTTGGTGACATGAGCAAATTACTTGCTTTAAGTGAGCATTTTCCTATCTTTACAGTGGAGATGACGATAATTGTGCCTGTTAAGAAGAACTGCTTGAGGATTAGTGAAATAATGCATGTAGAACATTTGGTACAGTATGTGACACATGGTACAAATAATTTGCTAGGAAGATTGTTATTATTCTTCATTTGTGAGATTGTGAAGTTTTCATACAGCAATTTGGACATCATGAGATGGATTGATTAAAGAAATAGATTCGTATTTCAAGGACTGGTGGTGGTCTTGCTTTGGAAAGAAGAAACTTGGTTTATCCTAACAATAGTAGGATAATAATGGTGAAGTGAGAGGTACAAGGAATAGTGTTAATGATGTGCTGGTGATAATAGGAAAAGAAAGCCATTATATGGGCAAGAGCTAGAAGTAATAAAATGGTGCATTTTTCAGTGATGTTTAGCCTATGTAGCTATTCTCTGGTAACTATAAAAATCCTTATTATTGAAGTTTCTTCAGGAAAAAAAAACCCTTAGTCTGAAACTTTAGCACTAACCCCCTTGGTCCCCCATTGAAATAAGTATTTTTAAAACATGGCTTTTGATAATGTGAGGGTTTTTTCCTTTTTGCAATTTAGCAGTGCTGATTGTGTATTGCAGTAGTTGTGAGAGCGTTAGAAGCAGCAGTCGATAGGAGGATGGAAGGTCTGGATGCTGCCTTGAGGAGTTAGGAGATTGGCAGACTTCCCCTGTACCACTCTAGCCCTACTCCTTTGCCCAAGATAGAAACACACTGAGAGATGAGTAGGAAAATGTGAGCAGTTGATAGGAAAGTTCTCAGTGGAGTCAGGATTTAGGTCAGGCCAGGAGGTTGAGAATATAACAGTTTGTGTATGATGAAATGGCGCATTTCACAGAATGCAGTAAAAGCAGGTAGGGTACAAGTGCAGCAACGGGAAGATGTCTTTTCTTCATTCAGCAAACATTTTTGAGAGCTTACCATGTGCTAGGCACATACAAAGACAAATAAGATGCCCTTAGTGATCCTTCATTTAAAGGAGACATGTAAACAGATTAATTTAGAGTAGAGATGGTGAATATGTGAACCTAAGGAAAGGAAGAAATAGATTAAATTATTTGGAGAGAGTCAGGGGAAAAGTCAGCAGAATGGGGACGAGAATCTTTCGGAGCTCAGTGTTCTGATAGAAGTTATTTCCTTGGGACATAGGTTCCAAGTATTTTTCTAATATACCATAGAAGCCAGGAAAACTTTCTTCTATCATCTCAAATGATTTAATTACTGACTTGAGTTTGTGTTGTCTCCTTAGACTTGTGCATCATGGACAATTTTGCTGAGGGAGATTTCACTGTGACAGATTATGCCTTGTTAGAAGATTGCCCTTACGTGGATGATTGTGTCTTTGCTGCTGAATTTATGAGCAATGATTATGTTCGTGTGACTCAGCTTTACTGTGATGGGGTGGTAAGTAAGTTTGCTAATTTTTCGTTTTTGACATTGTGTACTGAAGGCTTTCTGGTTTAGGGCTCTCTGAGTAAAGATGTTTTTGTGTTACGTGCATTTTGACAGGGAGGTACACATGCTGTTGAAAAGTTGATTTGAGAAGGGAAAGTAAGCACTGGCTCAAAAATAAGATTGTGGAATGCCAGAAGACAAGTGGTGGCAAAAGGTGGTTTTCTGACAGGGAATTAGAAAAGCTCTTGGGGAGAGCCATAGAAGCAAACTCAGGAAATACTGAAAAAGGGTCTCAAATTAAGACTCATTGGCTGAAGATGTGTTTGAAGCATATAAATAAATGTCCACTGAAAGTTCTTTGGTTAGTTCTGGTAATCCTTAGATCAAAAATCAAGAACTGTACTTTTCCATTTTATTAGACACAAATCAAATAATTTTCTTCTTTTTAGGGTATGCAATATAAAGATTATATCCAAAGTGAGAGGAATTTAGGTGAGTACACTGGTATTTTTAATGTTAATATATGGAAATACTATAAAGGGAGGTCCATCCATGCTGTCATAACAATACAACAGATTTATATGCCTTTTAAAAATGTATTCTTACTAGTTTTTCACTAGACTCAGAACTTTTCTTTGTTAAAATAGAGTTTTAGCCAGCACTTAAATATTCTTAGCATTTAACAGGCTAAAATACTTCATTCATTTCTTCCCTCTCCATATCCATTTTTGCCTTTTTACTATTAACAGTGTTGACTTATTAAAAAATGAGGCACAACATTAATTTTAAACTTTTTTTTAAATTAAGAATTTGACATCTGCAGTATATGGTGTAGTAAACCAATTTCTGTCCTGCAAGATTATTGTGATGCCATTAAAATAAACATCTTCTGGCCACTTCTGTTTCAACATCAAAACAGTTCTGTAATATCACGATTGCATCCCTGTGTGGACGCCAAGTAAGTTACTATATGTTACTCATTTTGTATGGACAGTGATAAGCATGTTACCCAATACCAAAGAATGCAAGTTCACTGGAAGGCTTATGTCTTATTCTTGTGTGCTGCTCAACTTTTGTCTAATAGGGTGGAAAAAACAAAGCTTGAGATTTGGATATGAATGAATAATTGTAACATAATCAGTGAAATTCTGAATAGAATAGTACTAGATGGTAGACTAGAAGCTGAGTCAGGAAGAATTAACATGTTTGTTTATAAATATCAGTGTTATAGTACAGAAGAGAGGAAAAAGATACAGTATTTTGTTTACTGAATAAATAGCTTAGTTATTGTTACCTAGAGTGAAGAAAAAGAGAACTTATTTTTTTAATGGTTTGAGATACATAGCTAAGCATAAAGTTCAATGAATTTGTATATATGATAATCTAATCTTTTAAAAAATAAATTTGTCTTTAAGCAATTCACGTGCTTCTGAGATAAGTTTGAAGAAATTACAACATCTTGAGTTGATGGAAGATATTGTGGATTTGACAAAGAAAGTTGCTGTAAGTGGTAGAATGTAGGTTCCCCCTAAGCCCTTGGTTTAAATAATATCAACATTTATATAGTGTTAGGCTCATATGACTAATTTATAGCAATTAACAGGTAATGGTTTTAGTTTTGCTTAACCTGAGATGAATCTGCTCTCCATCAGTGCGTGCTCAGTATTTGAGAAATCAGGGAGATGACTGCTGTCATGGTTCTGTGCTGGGGGCCAGGACTGCATCTTGTCATTAAAGGATAGAAATTGGAACTTGTCACAGAAAGTGGGGCATGGGTTCATAGAAACCTTTGCCACAGGTTCTGAAGGTGATGTGCTCTATCTGTTGATATAAAATCACATCACCATCAACAAATATTTTGTCTTTGGATAGGTAGACTTTATCAGGGCAGATTTGAGGAGGTGTCCTTCCTTACACTATTGAGATAAGTTGAGAGTTTTTGTGGTTTTAAAATTTTTTTTGAAAGCTGTTGGATAAGCTTTTTAAATTTCAGTTGGTTATGGAGTCAAGTGTTGTTCTTAGTACTATTAAATTTAGAAAGGGCATTCTGATGTTTATATTCTGCAGTAGTTATTTGCAGTAACATACAAATGTTAGCCACCACGCCTGGCCTAGTGTGAGCCGCCACGCCTGGCCTAGTGCGATGAACTTTGAAAATTCATGTCAGCTGGTCATGGTGGCTCATGTCTGTAATCCCAGCACTTTGGGAGGCTGAGGCAGGTGGATCATTTGAGGTCAGGAGTTTGAGACCAGCCTGGCCAACATGTTGAAACGTCGCCTCTACTAAAAATAGAGAAATAGTGGCACGTGCCTGTAATCCCAGCTACTTGGGAGACTGAGGCAGGAGAATCGCTTGATCTTGGGAGGCGGAGGTTGTGGTGAGCTAAGATTGTGCCACTGCACTCCAGCCTGGGTGATAGAGTGAGACCCTGTCTGAAAAAAAAAAAACAAAACAACTCACATGTCTAAAGATTACACTAAGTTATTTTACTACTAGAACCCTATGGGAGACTATTTTGGAATTTCTTGTCTTAGGGTCTTAAGGGGTAACTTGGTCATGTAAATGCTTGTTGGAAGTACTATTGTGTATGTATAGTAGTGTTCCTAAAATGTAGGCCATTTTTCCATTAGAAAATTCAAGTAGAATTGACTGAATAAGGAAAAAGTATGTCCTTTTTTTATTTTTCAGAATGATTCGTTCCTCATTGGAGGCTTATTGAGAATTGGTTGTAAAATAGAAAATGTAAGTGTTAAACACAGAACCTGACACAGCCACTGTGGATGAGTGGCAGTTACCTCACTGCTCATTTTCCCTTGTATTGAGTCCATACGCTCAATGTTCTATATGTGGGGTTTGGTAGTATTGACATCTATATTTTCTTTAAGCAGACTCCTCATTTTGGGGGTTTGGATGTTTTTTTTAACCCATGTACATAGTGTAATTTTGAGCTTATTTTACAAGTTGATTCTTTTTCTCTTTTAGATTATTTACCTGGCTTATGTTTCCCCAAATGAAATTATTAGGCCTCTGGTATGAGTATTTTTTGATATGTAATTACTAGGTAATCTCCAGATTCAATGTTAAACCAATTTTGAATTATACTGATGCCATAAACATCTATGTTTACCTTAAGCCCATTGTTAACTTTAATTTTTGAAGTTACTTTAGACACTAGAAGTACAAATAACATTTCTGTGAATTCTTGACCCTTCATGGAGATCACTGTACTGAGTGCCCATTTGCCCAGACACATCTTCCCCTTGTTCTTTATCTCCTTATTCTTCTATTTGTCACAGACCACGTAAAATATGTAGTTCCTCTGGAGAACTTTAATCTATAAATTTAACCTTGGGGTAAGGATGGAGGTCTTTGTGTAGATGAGATCTGAGAACCCTCATCCACCTTGTTATATTGCACTCACCTGCTACCCCAGGCAGTCTGGCCAGGTTGTAGACCTCAAATTCCAGGTCTGTAATAATTGCAGAAGCATCTTGAGCTCTGAGGGTGGTCTGAGGTCTCCTGAAGAGGTAACATATGTGAGTCCATGGTGTCTGTTAATTTACATGTCAGAGTCTGTCTACTCTAGGTTACGTGTTGGAGTAGCAAAAAATAAGTGGTTGCACCAGTTTTGTATTAAGGATCTGACATATTTGCATAAGATGAATTTATAATGCCACATGCAAATTTAGAATTAATAACCAAGTCCCCATTCTTCATTTCTCTTTTGAAACAGAAAATCTTGGCAATGGAAGAAGCTCTGAATTGGATAAAATATGCAGGCGATGTAACAATTCTAACTAAATTAGGATCAATTGATAATTGTTGGCCTATGTTAAGTATTTTCTTTACTGAATGTAAGTATAAATGCTTTAAATTGTTACTTGACTCAGTTTTTAAAGTTATTTGGGAAAATGAGATGTGTAGTTATGTGATTTCTGATTTATCTTAGAAGTTTAAACTGATAAGAATAGATACTACACTTGATCTTAGCCAGAAGGCCGAGAAGCGATGTCCTTAGAATTTTTAAAAAATGTTTTTTATGTATGCCTGAAAAAGAGAATTTCAAACCGGTAGTTAATTTTATTCTGTATTTTTTGTCTTAATGATTTTTGTGACATTGTACTTTAAAAATTTTTGCTGAATGGATATCGTAAGTTATTATATGTAATACTCAAAGAGACCACAACTGGGCTGGGCGCGGTGGCTCATGCCTGTAATCCCAGCACTTTGGGAGGCTGAGGTGGGCAGATCACGAGGTCAGGAG
Source organism: Colobus angolensis palliatus (assembly GCF_000951035.1). NCBI lineage: Eukaryota > Metazoa > Chordata > Mammalia > Primates > Cercopithecidae > Colobus > Colobus angolensis. Next base: position 620,983 of record NW_012117154.1, read on the forward strand.
ATTGAGACCGTCTTGGCTAACACGGTGAAATCCCGTCTCTACTAAAAATACAAAAGAATTAGCTGGGCATGGTGGCAGGCACCTGTAGTCCCAGCTACTCGGGAGGCTGAAGCAGGAGAATGGCGTGAACCCGGGAGGTGAAGCTTGCAGTGAGCTGAGATGGCGCCACTGCACTCCAACCTGGGCGACAGAGAGAGACTCCGTCTCAAAAAAAAAAAAAAAAAATAGAGAGAGACCACAACTGGGTAGTCTCTTTCGTAAGAAAAAGTAACTGAAGCTAAGCTTATGATTTTTATTTTCTTCATGAGTCTGTTATTCTTTTATGTATGAGGTAACTGCCTTACATACTTCTTTTACTGTGTGAAATATTTTTCTTTAAAGCATTCGAATATTAGCAGTGTTTTTATAGTGTAGTTATAGGAATCTTGAAACAGGAAAGATTTGGGTTTTCAGTAGATGATGACCAATAATTTACCATCTCTGCTGAGATAAAGGCAAATTTTGCACTATTGACTTAAGTGCTAGAAAGGAATTAAATGACACATCTTTCTCATAGGTTTATTAGACACTGGGGTGTATTACACTGATAGAGGTTGTTCTCTTCATTGTTTTGGAGGACCTTAATTATAAGCTAGATATTATGGTGGAAATGGAGAAGCATTATCTTTTATTGGGTACACCTCTTTAGGCTGATAGCTGATTTTTTACATTCTATTTTCTTTATAATAGCTCTGCAAAGTGGCTGTTATTATCTTTATTTTAGCAGTGAGCACACTGACTTTGAGAGGTTAAGTGTTGTTTCTGCAGTCTAGTAAGTAGTAGGTAGGACTAGATAAGTCAGATCTCTCTGATCTCAAAGCCCGGGTTTTCCTCCATGTAATCTTACTCTGTTCCTTAGAATTTATTTATTTGGTGACTTTCCTAGGTCCTTTATTGAATCTTAAATTTTAGGTGCTCTGTTCACTTTAGAAATGAATATGTTTGGCTAGAGGCTTAACTATAGTTTTGTTGCAGTACATTTTTTTTTTTTTTTGCCACTTTAAAACATCCTTTTTATGTAATAGCTTACAATGTAGAAAATGAGGCCTGATAAACTTTGGTTACTTACTGCATCTTAGTTTATTAAATTGTTGTAATAATAGTGTTTCAATTTCTCATTGTAACATTTTACTCATGAGAGTCAAAATACTGAATAAAAACATTTGAAAGTATTTATTTAAAATAGGTTGAGCATAAAAAATCCAAAATCTGAAATGCTCCAAAATTTGAAACTTTTTAAGCTTCGCTATGACACTCAAAGGAAATGCTCATTGGAGCATTTTGAATTTTTGGATTTGGGATACTCACCCAGTATAATGCAAATATTCCAAAATCCAAAATTATCCAAAATCCAAAACACTTCTTATCCCAAGCATTTTGAATAAGAGATACTCCATCTTTATATTAAATATATTATAGAAAGTAGTTTTCCAGGTTTTCGTTTTCATACATTTTTATTGAATATCATGCATAGTACACCATACATGCTTGACAGTGTTTATTGAAGTAAGTAATTATGTGGCCTATTTGGAATATTTTATGACAGTGCATTTATTAGAAATGCAATTGCAACTAATATAATAATAAATAAAGGTTTTTTATTGCTAGAAGTAAAAAGTGAGATTAGATTCATAGCAAGCAATAACTGATGTTTTCTGCAACATTTTATCAGTTTATTTTTTACTGTGTTATTTAATACACATAAAAGGTTACAAGAAACGTGCTATTTAGAAAGAAGAATAATATAGGACCTTTGTGGACTCACCTAACTTAAGATTTAGAATATTATCAATACCAATTTTTTTTTAACAATATTCTCTCTTGCTCTCTCCTAAAAATAAAATGTAGACAAGTACCACATAACTAAAATTGTAATGGAAGACTGCAATTTGCTGGAAGAACTTAAAACTCAAAGTTGTATGGATTGTATAGAGGTGAGAATGAATATTATAAATATATTTTAAGATTTGCCCGTTAGAACTTTTAACACTCAGAGGAAGTTAATAAAACTGCTGACAATATACAGTTCATAAAATTGGATGACATATTTGAGGGAAATAGCTAATATCTTGATCAGAGTTTTGTAATGATTTAAAAACCATTAATTGAAAGTGAAAATTTGATTTTTAAAAACTGTAGTCTTTAATGAGTTGAAGAAGTATGATTTTCTTTGGTAACAGCTGAGATGTAATTCATGTGCTGCACTGTTCACTCATAGAAAATAGGACTTTAACTCAATTTTAAAAAAGGAATTTGGGAAAATATTTAATGTTCTATTGAATTCCCTAGTGCCGTTGATATGATGTGATTTAGTTTATTTAAAAAAAATGAGTGTTTGAAGTGAAAAGTTTTAGTTTTTTCTCTAGCACCCTTCATATATATTCTCATTAACCTACCAACTCATGCTTTGCAATTAGTCTAATCAACATTGCCTCTATGTTATTGATTTATATATGTTTTTCGGCACTAAGGTTTCTTGGATAACACTGTATTTGCTAACCTAAAGTTAAAATTCTACTTTGCATCTGTTTTTTAGCCTTATTACCTTATTTGCCTTATTGATAAGCTATATTTAAAAGTGGGTCTACCAAATACAGCACAAAAATTTTAGTAATTATTCATAATGTGATGGTTTTGTTTACTTTTAATATTCTCTAACCAAGTTAGTGTTGAGTCATTCAAGATAGGTTTATTTAAATTTATATACTGAGGCTGCGCATGATGGCTCACGCCTGTAGTCCCAGCACTTTGGGAGGTCGAGGTGGGAGGATTGCTTGAGGTCAGAAGTTCAACACCAGCTTGGGCAACATAGCAAGACCTGGTCTCTACAAAAGTTTTTAAAAATTAGCTTGGCATGGTGGGGTGCACTTGTAGTCCTAGCTACTTGGGAGACTGAGATGGGAGGATCCCTTTGGCCTGGGAGATTGAGGCTGTTGTGAGCTGTGATTGCACCACTGCCCTCCAGTCTGGGTGACAGAGTGAGACCCTGTCTCTAAAAGTATATGTGTGTGTGTGTGTATAGTGTGTGTCTATATATATATATATACATATATGTAACAAAATATTGGGTATTGTAATCTCATTTTCTACATAAATAATCCCCTAGTTATTTCTGATATCCAAGATAGAAACCCGGATCCATTTTTCCTAGGTATTGGGTTCTTGATTATCTTTGGAGCTAATTGATGGGTCTTCTTTCACCTTGGTTTCTCAGCAAGGAGAACTAATGAAAATGAAAGGAAATGAAGAGTTTTCCAAAGAAAGATTTGATATAGCTATTATCTATTACACCAGAGCCATTGAATATAGGTAAGAGCAAATAGAACCAAAGAAATCCTGTTTCTGTGTCAGATCAAGTTAGAATGGTAGTCAGAGGAAATAAAAACAAGATGGGGAATTGGAAAGTATCTTCCAGCTTGTTATGCAGAGTAGATTTTCTCATCCTTGGGCATTTGAAGCATTGAAGATGGCCTGAGTATATGAAGCTAACGTAGTAGCATAACTCAAGCAAGTTAGGCAAAATTGTGAATTTGGTTCTGCCCTCTTCCATTTTCTTTAAAACTTTCCAGTACAGAGTTATCTCTTTTGTCTTGTTCTCATTTTGCTATCAACCAAGTCCTCCCAAATTATTAACTGGTCAAAAAGGATTAAAGGATTAGTTCTTAATACTGAAGATGCCACCCATTCAGGGTTTTTTGCTTTCTAAGAGGGAACTTTTACAGGATAATTGAGAGAATACATACATGCTCTCTACCTTGTCTTCTCTTTGCTCAGCTGCTAGAATTTTGTAGCTTTCCTCCAGATGTGCCTCATAACTGTACCCCTGTTGTCTCAGTTGGGCCACCTAATACCGTAGCAGCCTTTGAAGGGTGCTCTGTAGCCACTGCTCTTTTTCCTCCCTTGCGCATCTCCACAGGGAATGAGGGAATCCAGTGAGTGTATCACCTCTGAAAGGCTGCTGCCCTATTCTTTTGAGGAAGAAGTGGAGGAAAGGGAGATACGTTTTACCACACATAGTCAAATAAAACTAAAAAACAAAAGTTCAAATGAAGCTATTTTAATTTGCAATTACTGTAGGCTTCCTTTCTCAGTTGTTTGTCAAAACGACGTAGTCGTAGTCCTGACTTACTGTATAAGTAATCCTATCCTCTAGAGTTACTCTGTAGTTTGCTAGCTCTTTAATATGTCTCATTTGATCCGCACAACAGCCCTATGAGTTAGAGCAACTAGAGTTATCTTCATTTTGAATATAGGGAAGTTTAAGTTGGTTCAAACAAAGTTACTTATGTAGGAAGTGAAGGAACTGGGACTTAGCCAGTTAAGACTCCAGGTCCTATATTCTTTTTGCTCTGCCACACAGATGTAAAGTTTAAAAAAAAGTTTTCTTGTGCCTTATGTTTTCTGCGTGATTTTTATTTGTTTCATGTGTAATGTGCTTTACTGACTAAACATTGTGTCTTTTTAAGACCTGAAAACCACCTTCTTTATGGTAACCGAGCTCTTTGTTTTCTTCGTACTGGACAGTTTAGGTAAGTTGGTTAAAATATCTCAACCACTGAATTATTGTGCTAAATACCCATTTTTGGGAAACTTTTCTGTTTTGCAGGTATACAAGAAAATCCTTGACTAGTTCTTTGGCAGAAATACTTAAGTGGTTAAAAGAATACACTTAGGCTTTACATATAACAACAGTGACAGCAGCAGCTATTCTGATTGAGTGCAGACATATGTTAAACATTATTTTAAGTGCTTTGCGTATGTTATTTAGTTCTCACAGCACCTGTAATAGGTAGGTAATGTTATAGTTCACATTTTACATGACCAATGTGTACTACTAGTGATACCAAGATTTGAACACAGATTTTATCTAATAAAGTCTGTGTTTATGACATCTATATTACCTCTTTATGCTCTGTTAATTAATCTATATAGTATAAAAGAAGCATTTTCATTTTTTCTCTGTTTATCCTGGTATAAAAAATTAAGTAAATATCCTTCGTAAGTGAAAGAAAGCAAATAAATTTAATAGTATAAGAGTGGAATCATAATTCATTCCTAGTTCCTTATATTGAATTTAAGCTGAGTTTTTATTTATTAGCTAAGAAAGACTGAGAAAGATACTGCACTATGATTTTATTGTTCCCCCAGTATAAAATTTTTAGAACATAAATTATAAGCATTAATATTGAGCAGGTAGACTATTATATTTAATTTTGTCCTGCTTTACTGTAAGAAGGGTGTAGGGTGGAGTCAAGAATACATCCACACAGTAGAAGAATATTCAAAAGAAAACAAACCAGAAAACGAAGTTGGAATCTGGGATTCTCAGAACCGAGCTTCACAGGCATAAGGTCCTGCATAGGTATTAGTTAGAATTCATATTTGCCTCTGACCTTCAGCTGTCCAAAATGAAATGGGAAAACTTGACAAGTTACTTAATTCTCATTGTCCATAAAGAAACAGGACACCAATTTGTCAGGTGAAACAGTTTTCCTAGTGTTTAGTTTTGAAGGAAGGTGGGCTGTAATATTAATTGAGTGATGGAGTAGAGAATAATCTCAGCAGTATTCTTATGCATAGCAAAAAACTCCCTGAAAGCACAGTTTTGAGTTTCACAAATACGTTTTTTGTGAAGTTTTCTCATGAAAGCTGAGAATCTGCTGTCAGTTGTTTTTCAGTGAAAGCACTTGTGTGGGAGGGTGGGAGTGGGGAAGGTAGTATATTCTAAGCATGGAGCTTTAAAAATAACATTTATTGTGTTTTTCTTTTATTGTAAACAGAACACATTCTCATGGTAGAAAATTTGGAAAATACAAGAGTTTAAAAAGAAGAAAATAAAAATCACCAGTAATCCAACCACCTTGGAGAATACCGCTGTATTAACGTTATGCAGCTTTTAGATGGCTTAAGCCGTGGATAAACCGAGGCTATCTAGACTAGAGGAATGGATGGGCTTGACACAGTCTTCCATCAATACCACTGTCCTCAACGGGTTCTGACAAGAAATGAGCTGCAAGTGTCTTTAGGTTATTGCTTCTGGCTAGGTCCAGAATTGCATTTATTTTGTGCTGTTTAAAGGTGAATTTGTATGCTTTCAAGATCAGATGAATAGGTTGGTAACTTGGCTAGCCTCTTGTGAAAATTGAGGTGCCTATCTGAAATATTGCTTGGCAGAAGGTATCCACTTTCCACCTCTGAGAGCTGAGAGGCAAACCGGGGTGTTTCTGCTCTCTTTCATGAGTGTTGAATGCTAGACACACAAGGAAGATCCTTCTAATACCTTGCTGCAACAGGAGGTGAATCAAAGTAAAAGTACAGAAGCTAGGTAGCTTGGTGAGGGAAAGGCCAAGAGCAGCTTGTGGATCTATCCTTGTACCTCCTTGCTGATGGTCTAGCTTGTGGTTTAATACCATCTACATTTCACTAGAGCCAGGTCAGCAGCATTGAGAACCCTTTGTTTGTTACTAGGCAATCACCAGTATGTATTGGATGCCTGTTTTATGCATGAAGTGTTTTACCACACTGGTTTTGCTGGCGTTTCCTACCTCCTCACATACTGTCTATATGATTTGCTCAATAATGTAGGGATGTTTTCAGAGTCCATAGTATATATAACTCATAGTATATATGTAAGTCCGTAGTATAGTATATAGACATCAGGTGACTAGATGGTGTGACTTAAGGAAAGAACACGTTGCCAGTAATTCGGATGTGCCATTGACACAGGAGGACCCATGCCTGAGAAAGACTTTTATCTGAGTTACTGAGGTTGAGATGTTTTGAAACTCTCAAGCAGAGGGATGCTGGATCTGCTGTGGGAATCTGGCTGAGCAGCTGCAGGGACAGCTGGGGGTAAAGCACCCACCCTTCCCCAGTTTTGGTGAGGATGCACTCCTCAGCTGTTCTGCAAGGCCAGACTGCTTATCTGCTGTCATTGAAGCAAGAATTGAGATGTCCAAAGAGGACAGAAATGGGACAATTTAATACTAGAAAAGAAAGGAATAAAAGGGTTAAAGTCTTGAATGCTAAAACTTCTGAAATACTTAATCCTAAAAGATTAGAAAATATAAGTTGAAACTTCAAATGAAAAAGAGATTCAATTTAAAAAAGAGAACTTTGGTAAGAATCTCTCAAAGGGTAAAAATAATAATACAACATGGTTATCACTGTTCTGAGCACTTAATGTGTATTAACTCGTAAAACCCTCACAACTGTGTGAGGTAAGTGCTACTGCCTCTTTACAGATGATGAAACTGAGGTATAGGGAGGCCAAGCAAAGTGTCTGAGGACACCAGGTGGAGGTGATGGAGCCAGAATTTGAACCCAGGCAGCCTGGATATAGAGTCTCTACTATTAATCACTATGAGAAAGTGGTGATAGAATAAAAGGGAATGTGAAAGTTGGAAAAATTAAAAAATAAATGGTCTAAATAGTCAATACACGTTTATGAGGAAATGATTATCCTTCCAGGACATGTAGATTAAAAACTATGAGTTTCTTGTTTATACCCATCAGATGGACAAAAGTTTAAAAATCTCATAATACCAAGTGTTTGAGAGGATGTGGAACAAAGGAGACTCTCATATTCAGCTGGAGAAAGTGTAAATTGGTACAGTCACTTTGGAGAGCAATTTGACAAGGTGAAGATGTGCATACTCCGCAATCCACTTCTAGGCTCATATCCTCTGAACTCTCAAATGTGTACCCAAGAAGATATGTATACGCCTTCATGATAGCATTGTTTGTAAGAGTAAATAAATGGAAATGACCTCAATGGCCATCAATAGGGGAATGGATAAATATGGTATATTCATACAATGGAATTCTATATGGCAGTTAAAATGAATGCAATGTTGAGTGAAAAAGCAAGTTGCAGAATGATTTGTACACTGTGATGCCATTTATTAATGTTTAAAAACATGCGAAACAATATGCATATATTACAGACTGTGTATTAACAATGTTTAAAAATGCATGGGCGTGTTAAACACCCAGGGAGTGGCTGGGGAGAGAAGGAAGGAAAAGGGATTGGAGTTGGGAGGGATGGTACACAGTGGATGTCAACTGTAACAAACTGCTACAAAAAGAGCTGAAGTAAATATGGCAAAATGTTAATTTCTTGCTAAGGTGGTATGCCATTTGTACATGGGTGTTCATTTTGTTAATGATGTTCTCTGTACTTTTATGTATACTTCAAATATTTGATAAAAAGTGAAACAAAATGTGATTAAAAATGCACATGAGAAAAGGAACAGAAAACAAGAACAGTGACCACTAAACATCAAGGATAAAATAGTGACCAGTGACCTTGAAAAGAGAAATATAAGTAGTGTAAGGCCCGTTGCAGAAGTGTGAAGTGTGTGTGGGGAAGCCTGAGGTGAGGTATATATGGGGAAACAGATGCTTCATTCTAACATGGTGGCAGTGGCAGTGATGATTTTAATGCCAAAATAGTCATGCAGTTTGTAAATCCAACCACTTTTGGGTGAATGTAAGTTAGGCCAAGAGCCTTTCAAAACCCTTCCGGTCCTGTGAATGTTGTGCTTGGAAAACACAGGAGATGGGGTTGGCGTGAGGCAGGGGTTGGGGAACTGTGCTGCCTCCTGCGCCCCCACTCCTGCCACAGCCTCTCCCCTTCAAATCTTCACATTGAGGATTGTGTTTATCCCAGGACACGTGGCTTAGAAGATGAGATGTCCGTTTTATTCTCCTTCTCAAAGTATACTTTTCAAATACGAGTTGGTAACTATAGGGCATTTGAGAGCAATCGTTGTAATTGAAGTAATCAGAACTTTTCAGTTTAGACAAGAATCTAGAGAAAGGAATTAGGCATATCTGTACCTTCTGCAGTTCCAACAGCTTATGTAATATACATGATTAGGCTTTGCCCACTTACAATTCAATTCATTCTTGTGGAACTCATGGAACATTCAGATTCTTTGGTGGGATGTGATGAACTGTGTAAGGGAAAATGTTAATTGGAGAAAGGGAATGCTTAGCTTGAATGGTTTTTGCGTTGCTTTGGAAAATCATGTATTTTTAAACTTGGTGTTTACTTCAACTGTTGGTATTCGTTTAAGTACCCATCACATGATACTGCCTTCCATCAGATCGCAACTGTGATTGGTAGCAGACAGATAGACATTAACTGACTCCTCTCTTGTTGCTTTTTTTCCCCCTAAATTTCTCTAAGACTAGAGATATAAAGCACTGTATGTTTCTGTGAGAATTTCACAAATTCTTGTGTGTGTGTGTTGGTTTGGTGAATTATTCCTCACTCTGCCGTGTGTTCTTTATTTTTACTTAGAAGCCACTGAATTTGCTTTTGAAGGAAACATTTACTTTTTTCAGTCTTATTTGGGGTGTACCCCCTTTAAAAAAAAATAACAAATGCATATGGTAAGCAACAGAGTAGGAAAAGGTACACTTGCCCACTCTGACCCATCTGATTCATCTCTTCGTATCTTTGTGTATTCCCGTAATATTTTATGCCTTTACAAGTGCTTATGTTGAACCAAATGAAGTGGCCATTTTTGAAAGTCAGAATATAGGCAGTTTTATTTGGTTTAATGTAATGTATATGTCTTTTTCTTTAAATGGGTAGGAACATACTACATACGCTGTTGTATGTTGTGGTTTTTTTTTATATTTAAGTCTTGGAGCTTGTTGTGGATCTGTATATAGAGACCTACCTTGTTCTTCATGTCTGCACAGTGTTTTCCTGAATGGATTGCCCATGTAATCCATTAGTTCATATTCTATCAGTATATAGTTTATATGTATGCTTAGTTTATATTAGTATATAGATTATTTTATTTACAGTGTTAAATTATAGATCTATTAGTATGTACATTATTTCCCTTTTAAAGATTATATATACCTATGCAATGATTATCTTTTTACTTATGTTTTACACTCAGGTTCAGATATATCTGTAGGACACATTTCTGATAAATTTATTTTACTCAGTTGAATGAAAGAACATATCATTTTAATTATAGACACTAACTTTTTATTTAAAATGTATGTTTATTCAGTCCATGGTTATTATTCACTGCATATTTGTCAGTGACTGACCTTTATACCTGAATCTTGCTTTTGTTCCTTAGTTGGAAGATCTGGAAACTTGGGGAATAGTTGTTATTTCTTTATTGATCTGGTCAGGTCCTGAAAATAATTATAATTGAGGAAAAAAGCGATATCCCTTATATGGCTTGCAGAATTCTTGCATACTTTTTATGGTATGGTTTGAGAGAGTCAATAAATAGCAACTCCTTTCCCTTCCAAGTGCAGAATCGGTTAAAAGATGGATGGAAAAGACAGGCAACTGGTGATCAGATATTGCCTTTATTACAGATGCAATTGGAGAACAGGCCTTAAGTCTGATAGTCAAGGGGCTGGTTACTACTAGGTTGGTGCAAAAGTAAATGTGGTTTTTAGAAGTAATGGCAAAACCCCTAATTACTTTTGCACCAACCAATAATTCACCCACAGTCAGACAGAACAGGGCTCTTAGGAACTTTAAGCCTGAAAGAAAAGGGAATCTGGTGTTTTAGATTCCAAAGAGTAAGGCCAGGTACAGTGGCTCATGCCTGTAATCCCAGCACTTTGAGAGGCTGAGGCGGATGGATCACTTGAGGTCAGGAGTTTGAGACCATCCTGGCCAACATGGTGAAACCCCGTCTCTACTAAAAATACAAAAATTAGCTGGGCATGGTGTTGCATGCCTATAATCCCAGCTACTCGGGAGGCTGAGGCAGGAGAATCGCTTGAACCCAGGAGGCAGAGGTTTCAGTGAGCTGAGATTGCACTACTGCTATCCAGCCTGGGCGATAGAGCAATACCATGTCTAAAAAAAATAAAAAATAAAAAAGATTCCAAAGAGTGAGAAAAAGAAGAGGCAAAGCCACATATGATTAGTGTCCCTCCCTTGCCTTTAGATAAATTATTATTCATCATCTGGGGATGTTAGCCAAGGGTGGGGAGAGGAAAGAGTTCAGGAGTAATTAGCAAATCCACATGGAAACTAGGGGACAGGGAATAAGTATTCTTTACAAACATTGTCTTTTAGGGCAGAATGTAGCATATTTTATATGCAGTAATGAGGAGGGGCTGAGAAAATAAAAACACTTCCCCCATGTAAGAGCAGTAAGGTGGAGCACCTGTACTGGAACTCTGTTTCTTACTCTGTTTAATACTCTTACCGTGTCACACAGTCTTCAAGAGTAAATAGCTGTTTGCATCTTGAGTCTTGTCCCATTTTGATACATCTCTTGTGCAGGGAATTGCTGCTACCAAAAGTCAAACCTGATTATTTAGACCCTGGGCTGCAGTGGTCTGGATAAGCAATAGCATCATGTAATTGACTATGCCCACTTTGCCTTAGTTGTAGGATGTGGTCATATGCCAGTAAATGTGAAATTTTATTAGCATTAATTGCATTCATATACTAATATTGTGATATTTATAATATATGCTATTATAACAATGCTGTTTGTAGTGCTATTATAATAAGTAACATTCAGCATTGATTCAACAAATATTGGGGTTCTGTTGATGGATAATGTCAGAAATGAGCAAAAACAGCCTCTGTGTTTCAGACAGTGGGCTGGCATTGTGAGGGCCTGTATTGGGAGGAATTTGTTGTATTTGTGGTACTGATAGTTGCTAGATGGCCTGAATACAGAGGAGAGGGTAGTATGGCCATAGGCTAAGCCAAGGAGGGCCTTGTAGGCTGTGTTAAGGCTTTTGGCCTTTAAGAGCAATAAGAAAGTAAAGGATTTTAAACTGAGGAGAGAGCATGATTAGTACTTAAAAAAAAATTGAGCACAGTGAAAATGGATCTGAAGGGGATGTAGTGTGGATGTAGTAGGAGGCTGTTACAGTAGCCCAGGCCAGAGATGATGGCTTCCAGCAGAATATTGACAGTAGAAATGGAAAACTGGAAGGATTCAAGAGTTTAGAGGTGAAGTTGACAGAAGTTGCTTGTGGTTGGTGTTGGAACGTGAGAGTGAAGGCGGTTGGAACTGTTCTGACGTTTCTGCCTTAAGCAGCATTATGGATTATGGGCCTACTCACTCACATTGGGATT
>NW_012117154.1:633422-703793 GCF_000951035.1 Colobus angolensis palliatus
AAAAAAAAAAAAAAAAAAGTGCCTTGGAAGCATCCAAATTGCAATGTTGTATAGGTAGTGAGTTATATGGGTCTGGAACTCAAGGGAGAGTTTGGACGGGAGACATGTTTGGGATAGTTAGCCTCCATGATTTGAAGTTGTGGGTGAGATTGCTTACAGAAGTGTTTCTCAACCTGGACTGCACTTTGGAATCACTGAACTTTGACAAATACCACCCACCCTAGAGATTCTGACTCAATTAATCTAGAGTAAAGCTTGGGCATTGGGCTTACAGGAGCTCCCCAGATGGTACTAATGTGCAGTCAAGGTTGAGACCCACTGGCCTAGAGAGAACCTAGGCTGAGACTAGGAGAGGAATCAGGATTGAGCCTTGAACACATATGACCAGTTGGAGACGGATGAGCCTGCCCAGGGGAGTATTAAAAGGTGATCAGAGAGATGGAACAAAGACTATGTGTGGTGTCAGAAGTAAGTAAAAGAATGGTCAGCAGTATCTGTTGGCTACTGAGAAGCCAGTTACAGTGGAACTTAGATTTGGCAACATGGCATGGATGTCATTCAGTAACCATAGGGAAAGCTGTCAGTTCTTGGAACAGATGCCAATTAGATGGGGTTGAGAAATGCGAGGAAATGGAGACAGCTAGCATAGGCAGCTTTTAAAGGTATTTGGGGAGAGAGACCCAGTGTGTCTCTTTAAATGGTAAAGAAAACTTACCTTATTCAGGAGTTCCAGAAGAAGGTGGTGCTAGGGTTGTATATTCAGTGGCTCAACAATGTCATAAGAGACTTAGATTTTTCCAGCCTCAGTGTGTGACTTGGTCCTCAGGCTGTCCCCTCAGAATGTAGGATGGCTGCTGTAATTCATACGTCTTCAGCAGAAGGACAACTTTGTCTTATGTCCTTTTAAAAAAAATCTTAATACACATGCTGAAAAGTATACAAGTGTTAAGTGTAGATGGAATTTTCAGAAGTCAAACAACGGTAACCAGCGCGCAGATGACAACCCCAGTACCCCAGAAGTTCCTCTTGTTCCTCCTCCTAGTCATGACCCACCTCCTCCCCCAGGATAACTACCAGCCTGGCTTCCAGTGGTTAATTTTGCCTGTTTTAGTGCAATGTAATGAAATAATATACTATGTATTCTTTTATGTTTGGTTTTCAGCATCGTTTTTGAGATCCATATTGTTGCATGTAGTAAAGTGTTCATCGATTGCATGAATATACCACATTTTATCCATTCTATTGTTGATGGGCATTTGGGTAGCTTCTTGTATTTGGCTTTTACAGATAGTATTGTTGTGAACATACGTATTCATTTCTGTTGAGTGTATAATCAGGGAGTGGAATTGCTGTGGACAGAGGGTATGCTTATATGCATTTAGCTTTCCTGTGTGATTGTATCATTTTGTACTCTTACAGCAGCATATGAGAGTTTCAGTTCTGTGCCCTCACCAACACTTACTATTTTTCTTTTTTTTTTTTTTTTGTTGAGACAGAGTCTCCCTCTGTCGCCCAGGCTGGAGTGCAGTGGCCAGATCTCAGCTCACTGCAAGCTCCGCCTCCCGGGTTCACACCATTCTCCTGCCTCAGCCTCCCCAGTAGCTGGGACTACAGGCGCCCGCCACATCGCCCGGCTAGTTTTTGGAATTTTTAGTAGAGACGGGGTTTCACCGTGTTAGCCAGGATGGTCTCGATCTCCTGACCTCGTGATCCGCCCGTCTCGGCCTCCCAAAGTGCTGGGATTACAGGCTTGAGCCACCGCGCCCGGCCACTTACTATTTTTCATCTTTTATTTTAGACATTCTGGTGGGTGATGGTGGTATACCACTGTGATTATAATTTGCATTTTCATAAATTGATTAAGGATGTTTCAGATTTTCATCAGGTTATTGACCATTTGGATATTCTCTTTTGTGAAGTGCCTGTTTAAGTCTTTTGCTATTTTTTTCTCTTGAGTAGAATGCCTTATTCATTTTTAGGAGTTTTTTTCTCTTGTATTCTGAATACGAGTCATTGGTCAGATATATGTATTGCAAATATCTTCTCACACTCAGTGGCTTGCCTTTTCACTGTCGATGTTTTCTTTTCACAAACAAGTTACTAATTTTAATATAGTACAGTTTATCGGTTTTTCTCTCTGTGATAAGCTCTTTTTGTGTTCTGTTTATCGTCTTTACCCATTCAAAGGTCACCAGATTCTCTGTGTTTTGTCTAAAGGTTTGATTGTTCAACTTTGATGTACAACTTTGTATGTAGTGTGAGGTAGTGTTCAAGATTCATATGGGCCAGAAGCGGTGGCTCACGCCTGTAATCCCAGCACTTTCGGAGGACGAGGCAGGAACTTTGACAAATACCACCCACTTGACAAATACCATTGCTTGAGCCCAGGAGTTTGCGACCATCCTGGGCAACATAGTGGGACCCTGTCTCTCCAAAAAATTCAGAAATTAGCCAGAAATTAGCTAGGCATGATGGCACGTGCCTGTAGTACCAGCTACTCAGGAGGCTTAGGTGGGAGGAGTGCTTGAGCCTGTGATGTCAAGGCTGTGGTGAGAGGGACTGGCACTGCACTCCAGCCTGGGTGACAGAGTGAGACCTTGTTTCAAAAAAAAAAGAAAAAAGAAAAAAAAGATTCATATGGATGTCCAATTGACCCAGCACCATTTATTAAGAGAGTATATTTTCTCCATGTACTGCAGTATTACCTTTGTCATGAATCAGGTGATTATGTGTAAGAATCCATTTCTAGTTTCTTTAGTCTATTTTGTTGGTCAGGTTATCTATCCTCATCTAGTTGGGTTTTTTTTTTTTTATGTAAACTTTTAGTAGGTATTGATATCTGGTAGTATAAGTTATCTAGTTCTTCCTTGAAATCTCTTTAATAGTAATGAATTAGCATAAATACGAATGTGAAATGATGAACCAGCAAATCTTAATCTATATTGAAAAAAGTAGGTGAATAAATCAGTGAGCTGGGTACCCCAAGGAGATAGGAACAGTTGAACAAGTTAAATGGGATAACCTAGGTTATAGTGGGAGTTGGATACCTGAATTAGTGATTGAACAGTTTGAAGTTTGAACAGTTTTGAGTGATGCTAAGTTCCAGGGGTGCAGTGATGGGTGGCTGAGTTGGGCTAGAGGTGGAAGTCATTGAAGATAAAGAAGCCAGGAAACTGATAGACTGTGATCTGGATCTGTTAGTACTTGATAGGTTATGAAAGTACATTTAATAATGTAGTATCTAATTTTAATATCTACCTCAGAACAGGTAGAACAGAATTATTCACATTTTACAGATGAGAAAAATGGGCCCAGAGATGTTAATAACTCCCTAATAGCCCCAAGAAAATTAGTGATTAAATTAGACCTAACCCGGATCTTATGGTCTAGCTTCCATGCTCTGTTCAGTGTAGCTTAACTGATGTTGTGTGAAAGACCTGGTAGTGATACATCTGGAAAGTCTTACTGACATGCAGAAATAGTACAGAAAAATGTACAAATAAGAATGTTATGGGCTGGGCGTGGTGGCTCACGCCTGTAATCCAAGCACTTGGGGAGGTCGAGGCAGGTGGAGGCTGAGGCAGGTGGATCACGAGGTCAGGAGATCAAGACCATTGTGGCTAACATGGTGAAACCCCATCCCTACTAAAAATTCAAAAAATTAGCAGGGTGTGGTGGCATGTACCTGTAATCCCAGCTATTCTGGAGGCTGAGGCAGGAGAATCACTTGAATCCGGGAGGCGGAGGTTGCAGTGAGCTGAGATCACGCCACTGCACTCCAGCCTGGGCGACAGAGCGAGACTCCATCTCAAAAAAAAAAGAAGAAGAAAAAAAAAAGAATGCTATGCATAGATACAATGTTGATATGTGGGAAAAATATTTCAGATATATTAAAAGTAGTTATTCCTGGGCAGTTGTGATTGTGACTCTGGGTGACTTTTTCCTTTTGTTTTATTTTTCTGTATTTTCCAAATTTCCTATAATGGACGTATATTATATGGATTTTTAAAAACTAAAATTATCTTTTGATTAGATAATATACGTGGAAAATTCACAAAGAATACATATGCAAGATATAATACTTCTACTAAAAAAGAGTGAAAAATTTTAAATACTTAATTGTTTTTCTTTTTAGAAATGCACTCGGTGATGGAAAGAGAGCCACTATTCTGAAGAACACTTGGCCAAAGGTAGGTTTCTTCTATATTTTACATTGAGCAAATAATGCCATACAACATTGTGAAAAACCTGTTTATCGGGTGTGTTTGTTCATAAAAACGCTATGTGAAATTACGTAGAGCTCCAGAATGTGAAAGGGCAGTCATGAGATCCATGATCAGCATGGGGACCCAGCCACAGCAGTGACAGGCTGTGTGTGAGGACAGGTGGCCTGTGGGCATCTCGAGCCTTCGGGTGCCTTAGTGATTGAGAGGTCGTCTCTGCATATTCTGGGTGGGTGTGCCTGAGTGTGAAAAACCACTTAAAACTGGGAAGGAACTATAGGAGGCTGTCTTTATAGGAGGCAGGAAAAGGTTTCTTAACACACGGTGCACCAATCAGCAGTGAAAAAAACCATCTTGATATATTTGGCTATGTCAAACTTAAAAACTTGTGTATGTCAAAAGACGCCATAGATGAAATAGTAGTTTGAGAGGAGATAATTTGCCACATATATAACTGGTAGGATTTATAGCCGGAATATGCACATAATTCCTAAAGTAAATAAGAAACCCAGTAGAAAATGGGCCAGTAAAACAAGTAAGCATTTCACAGAAGAGTAATCCTGAATGGCCGATAGAAATAAGAAACTATTTCTATTTCCTAGTAATTAAAATTGTGAGGATTTGGTACACAGAAAAATGAAACCAATAGTGCAGAATAGAGGGCCTCCACACACATCCCACTATGTGAGTAAATTTTACAGTGTCATATTCTTTGAGTCCTTTAGATTGGCAGAAATTAAAGAGGCTGATTGTCCTGAGTGTTGGTGGGTATGTGTAGTAACAGGAAGCCCCAGTAAACTGGTGGGAGTGTGATTGCTTACAACCAACTCAGGGAGCGCTATGATAGACAGACTCCACAGTTACTTGGTTTTGAGTGTGTGTACCCTAGAAAATTTCTAGCAAATATGCACATGGTGAGATATACAAGGTTGGTCATTGCAGCGTTGTTTTAATGGCATACTACTGCAAATACCTACATGTCTGTTGATGAAGCAGCAGATAAATGTGGTATTTTCACTTGATCAAAGTTGTTACTCTGACCTGTGTGATCTGTCCCCGTCTTGAACACTTGTTATTTCTCCAACCTCACTCCTCCTGTTCTGTCCCTGGTTCACTTTATGTTGGCCCTTGGCATCCTCACTGTTCCTCAGACATGCCAGGCCCACTTCCACTTTGTCCTTGCCCTTCCCTCTGCCTGGAATGCTTTTCCCCAGAGCATTGGCCAGCCGCCCTATTTCCTTTCGATCGGTATTGAAAGGACTCTTCTCAGTGAAACATTCCCTGGCCACATTATTAAAATACCAAACACCTCACTTCCTGTGCATTTCTTATCTTCTTTCCCTGCTTTACTTTTTTCCTCTTTGGACTTACCATTATTGAATACATTATATCTACTGTTTGAGTTATATTGGCTATTGTGTGTGTCTTCCAGCATAATATGAGCTCCACAAGGAAAGATTTGTTTGGTGTTTGGTTCACTTCACTCTTGAATCCAGACTGTCTGACTAGCTGCCTGACATTTAGCAGGCACTCGTTAGTAAATAATTGTTGACTTAGTGATTGAATGAATCAAATAGTAGATTGCAGTTGAATTAACTGGCTTATCAACATTTATGGATTTTTAAAAGTGTTAAATGAAAAAGTCAGTAAAACATAGGCTGGAAAAATATCTATCAAGTTCATGATAGTGTTTGCTTCTGGGCAGTAAGAGAGGGAAAGGAGATTGGAGAGGGTGCAAAGGAGATTTCAGCCATATCTGTAGCATCAGAAATAGTTTTATTTCTTTCATTAAAAAATCAGAAGCAAATATAACAAAATGTTAACAGTTAATTCTGGGTATCTGTGTATTAGTCTTTGTATTTTCCTAAACTGTAAAAATCTCCATTTTTTTTTTTTTAAGTGAGGCTTTAGATGCCAGGCGTGATGGTTCACACCTGTAATCCTAGCACTTTAGGAGGCCGAGGCAGGCAGATCACTTGAGGTCAGGAGTTCGAGACCAGCCTGGCCAACATGTGAAACCCCATCTTTACAAAAAAACACAAAAAAATTAGCTGGATGTGGTGATGCATGCCTGTAGTTGTAGCTACTCAGGAGGCTGAGGCAGGAGAATCATTTGAACTCAGGAGGTTCAGAGGTATCAGAAAACCACAGCACAGGCCGATGGTTTCATCCAGCTCTAAAAACTTCTCCATTTCCAGGTGTAGGAAAGACGATGACTTGGAGACTGTTACTGCCTTCAAATATTTTAAAACCTTGAAGTTATTTATAATGTATGACATTTTTTACTTTATCTGGCACGAAATTATTATATTCTCTGTTAGCAAAATATAACAAAAGTTGAACTCTTTGCTGGGGGTACAGAAATTTCTTAAGCAAAAATATTGATCCTTAGTTATTGTAATTATTTGACTATTTATAACTTTTCACTTAGCTCATTAGGTAATTTTATTTCCTGAGGTATTAACATTTTAAATTTATTTTTCATTGGTAGGGACCTAATCTAATATTTTAAGTAATGAATCCGTTTTCAAGCAAAATAGTGTTCCTTACCTGTTTTCTTTAACTTAAGCATATTTTTGAGAAAAAATTAAATTTATCTTTTTGGAACAGGGTCATTATCGTTATTGTGATGCTCTTTCTATGCTGGGGGAATATGACTGGGCCCTGCAAGCAAACATAAAAGCTCAAAAACTCTGTAAAAATGACCCTGAGGGAATCAAGGATCTAATTCAGCAGCATGTAAAGTTACAAAAACAAATAGAAGACCTACAAGGTATTTCACCTAAGGTTCTTTTGGTTACAGTCTAATTCCCTTTCAGACTTTGGAAGGTGGGTTTCTTGGATTGACAGAGGACCACAAATCAATCCTCAGATGATTTATCCTTATTTTATCATGTTATCTTGCTCATGGCACTTGAGTTTTTCATTTCTATCTGTGTAGAGTTACATGTTATCCATTAGGTAATTATAAATGATTTGTACTTTTTATTTGAAACAGACAGCAGCTAAATTGTTATTATTTGTTCTTCTGTAGAAAAAAAAACCCTTTCAGAAATTTTGAATAAAATAAAAGCTTTTTGAAACAAAATTATTTAAAAATACTTCCTTCATTACTAAAGTTATTTCCTAAAGAAAAGACCCTTCAGTAGAGCTGCTTGATGTTTCTGCACCGTTTGTGCTAATTCTATAGTGTGCTGAACATATGTATATGTATTGTTTTTTATATATATAGCAGAAATTGGCTGTGCAGGCTAGGAGTTGTAGATTTTCATTCTGCCCTTGTTTTCTCTACTAAGTCTTTTTGCTTTCTCCAATGCCTGAAAGTCCCTTAATCTACATTTTTAGTGTATGAGTCTTCCCTGCTTTTTCTTCTTCGGGTCGTACAATGCTGAGCTGAACAGCTCTGTTTGACTGGCAGATGTTGTTATCCATCATAACATGATTATGTAATAAGATTGTGAGTTCTTTGAAGACAGGTACTGCCTCTGATTCAGATTTACATGTTGCTGTCAACTTGTCAATGATCACATGTGATGGAATATCAGACAAAGTTTATGTAACATTTTGTTGACACCATCCTAAAACTAAAGACATCTAGAAATGAAAAATTGCTTAGGTTTACTTTTCAGTTTTCTAAATTTGATGTTCCTTATTATCAGCTTAAAGTAAATTTGAAAATCTTTTAAAGTCTGTGTTGCCAATCCATTGATTACTATGTGTATGTGTGTGTGATTGACTTTTATAGGTCGAACAGCAAATAAGGATCCAATTAAAGCCTTTTACGAAAACAGGTAAGTTAATAGCAGGTCAGTAGCTGCTGCTAGGAATGGCTTTGCTCCATGAATGTAAGAATCACTTATGTTTGACGCTTTAGGAGCTGATAGCAACCACAGTAAAGCTGGAGATGGAAGGAAGAGAGGTAGTTTTTTAAGTGCCTGTGTTATCAGGTGACCTGTAAGTTGTCAGATTTATTTCGCTGTTTTACTGAACCATATAGATATAAGCTCAGTAGCCTAATCCTGTGGGAAAAGAGGGGTGAAATGTTAATTGGACCTTACTATGCTTGAATGGGACCAGTTTGGCCATGAAGCTCCTGGCAGCAGAGAGCTGGGACATAGCCTGTGCCCTCTGCCCTTCACCTCTGTGTTGGAAACATCTATGGCAAAAACCGCAAGTACTCTTGGACCAACCTAATACTTTCAGCTTCCTGATGTCTTTCAAAGGCTAAGATACTTCCTATTAGAAATAGGCAACAGACAGACTTGAGTATGCTCACAAGAAAACAATAGCAACCAGGGTTCTACCTTTGCGTATTTGGCAGTTAAAACAGATTAAATGTTTTTCTGCATGCTTGTTCAGATGTCTGGGATATTGAAGCTGCTCATTCTGTAGCATGCTGAACATGTAGACATAAAGAAATTGGCTGTGGAGTCTTTAAATTTAATTTTAGTATCCTAATTTAACTTAAATTAGGATATTTAAATTTAACACAAGGACATAGGTTTTTTTGTTCGTTTGTTTTTTAAATTGTTTTGAGACGGAGTTTCACTCTGTCACCTAGGCTGGAGTGCAGTGATATGATCTTGGCTCACTGCAACCTCTGCCTCTGGGTTCAAATGATTCTCCTGCCTCAGCCTCCCCAGTCGCTGGGATTACAGGCACATGCCACCACACCTGGCTGATTTTTGTATTTTTACAAAATCAAAAATGGGGGTCTCACGATGTTGGCCAGGCTGATCTCGAACTCCTGACCTTAGCTGATCCACCTGCCCTGGACTCCCAAAGTGCTGGAATTACAGGTGTGAGCCACCGCACCCGGCCCTTGAACTGTTCTTTATTTATTTTGAGTTTAATACCAAATTTAAAATAATGTTTATTTATAAAGCCCCATCTCACAGGTAGAAAATCTTTTTAAGACAATAATACCTTGCTTTCAAGGAAAAAAGGCTGTGATTGCTGCAACCTGTTCATTCAAAGAATAACTTTTTAAAAATATATAATAATTCGTTTCTTTTTTCTCCCCACTTAGGGCCTACACACCTAGGAATTTATCAACACCTGTATTTGCAACTTCACTTAACTTTGTGGAGAAGGAAAGAGATTTCAGAAAAATTAATCACGAAATGGCCAACGGTGGTAATCAGAATCTAAAGGTAAGCTCCATTGAAAACTACAGTTTTTTTCAAGTATAGATAGCCTCATATTTTTACAGTAATATTTTGGTGGTAATAGAAACCAAATTTTTGGCGATTTGAACCCTTTTTGCCTATTGTTACCAAAAGAATTCTTTTTATAATAAATAATCTGAGTATCTCATACAACTACATAAATACAATATTTGAAAGTCACAGAATTTATTTTGAAATCACATTTATGTGTTTTCAAAATATTTTTTAAAATAACCATTTTGGGCCGGGCGCGGTGGCACACGCCTGTAATCCCAGCACTCTGGGAGGCCGAGGTGGGCGGATCACAAGGTCAGGAGATCGAGACCATTCTGGCTAACACGGTGAAACCCCGTCTCTATAAAAATACAAAAAATTAGCCGGGCATGGTGGCGGGCGCCTGTAGTCCCAGCTACTCGGGAGGCTGAGGCAGGAGAATGGCGTGAACCCGGGAGGCAGAGCTTGCAGTGAGCCGAGATCGAACCACTGCACTCCAGCCTGGGCGACGAGCAAGACTCTGTCTCAAAACAAAATAAAATAAAATAAAATAATAACCATTTTGTCACTTACTTCTCTTTGTATCTTCTTCCTTCGGTTGTTGGAAAAGTCCTCTTGTTGATAACATTGAAAATTTCTATGAGACTGTGTTCAGTTAGGGAGAGGAGTTTATACTGAGCATTTCCAGCTGGATCTGAAGCTAAGGGTCTGTAAACACTCACCCCAGCCTACCTTAGCAGCCCTTTTCCAGCCTTCCACCCTTTTTGAGGTTTTGAAATCAGACAGGTTTACTTGGTGCTTCTAAATGAACTCTGCTCTTGGGTTCAGGCCATTCTATCCAGATCATACTTCTTCCTCAAAACCAAACACAAATGCTATATCCTCACTAACATATTTCTTAACCACTCCAGCTTAAGTGATTTTTCCCTTTTGTGAGCTGTGAGAGATATTACTGACTATGCAATTAACATGTCAATAACAACACAGTACTTTCTTTTCTTCTTAAGAATGATTGTTGTTTAACTACTGAAGTGATGTGTCTTTTCACCCCATCTGATTGTAAGCTGTCTGAGAACAGAAGTTATCTCCTGTATCTCTCTGTATCTATGGTAGACCTAAATCATAATAATGATCACTATTATAACTGATCTTTAATAATTGATTATATTTAATAATTTATTATGTATAGAAAAATATCATCAGTAGCTTCTTTTTCGGCTTACCCTTTTGTAGTTATACTCACGTACCATATTGCCGCTTCTGTTTTCTTACTCCAGTTTATATTTTAAAAATAGTTTTACTCTCAGGCTTGTAGATTTTTATGTACAGATGTGATAGTGTTAATTCAGGTATTATTGAACAGTTGTCACATTAGGCATTGTGCTAGGCAACAGAAATAGAATTGTCATTCAAGAATTTGTCGTTGCGTATCATGATCCTTATCATTAGTTATCATTTTGTTTGCTTGTTTATACATTTAGGCTTAATAACCAGCTGCATATTTTAGATGCTTGGGTGAATTCTACTCTATTCTAAATTCTTTTATATGGCTATTGAATTCTTCATGGCTAGGTTTTTGTTTTTGATTTTAGAGTCTCACTAATTTTCATTGGCAGGTGGTGGATGAGGTGTTGAAGGTAGATGATTGTGACTGTCATCCTGAATTTTCACCACCATCAAGTGAGTATTGTTTTTATATCAATTGTTGCCAAGTTAATATAATGTCTGCTAACCTTGGGGTGCCCTACAATTTGCACAAGCCTTGCTTATATCCACTCTTGTTCTCCTTTACTTTATAATGCTTCTATGTTAAGAAATTGTTGAATATTTATTTGAAATCAATGCTCAGTCTTTTCATATTATTTAGTCAATGTAATTTTGGAAATTCAAATAAAAGGAAAGGAAAAGATGAAATACATAGCTCTTTTTGACCTGCTTCTTAATTTTTTTTAGGCTGTTGTTTCTCCTTATTGAAAGTTTATTATTGCCTCCCTTCCTCCCACCTGCTAGGAGCCTGTTTAGACCTTTTTAAATCTAATTGTTCTCCCCCATAAAATTTTAATAGCTGTTTATGTACCGTATGTGCATCTGTGCTTTATGTGTAAAAAGAATTGATATTGTCTCCCAATAACTAATTTTCACCCTATTGGGGGTGATATCACCCATGTTGAGAACGGATGCTGCTATAACAAAAATACCATAAACTGGATAGCTTATAAGCAACAAGCATTTATTTCTCACATTTCCAGAAGCTGGGAAATTCATCATCATGATGTCAACAGATTTGATGTCTGCTGAGGGTCCTCTTCCTGGTTCATAGATGGCCATCTTTTTGCCGCGTCCTCATATAGTAGAAGGGAGCAAGACAGCCCTCTGGGGTCTCTTTTCGTTTTCTTTTTTTTGAGACAGAGTCTTGCTCTGTTGCCCGGGCCGGAGTGCAGTGGCATGATCTGGGCTAACTGCAACCTCCGCCTCATGGGTTTCAGCAATTCTCCTGCCTCAGCCTCCCGAGTAGCTGGGATTACAGGCATGCACCATCACGCCAGGCTAATTTTTGTATTTTTAGTAGAGGCAGGGTTTTGCCACGCTGACCAGGCTGGTGTCGAAATCTTGGCTTCAAGCAGTCCTCCTGCCTTAGCCTCCCAAAGTACTGGGATTGCAGGTGTGTGCCACCATGCCCAGCCTGGGGTGTCTTCTTATAAGGGCACTAATCCCATGCATGAGGGGACAGCCTCATGACCTAATTCCTCCCAAAGGTTCCACCTCCTATTACCATCGCCTTGAGGATTTGGATTTCAACATGTGAATCTTGTGAGGGACACACATGTCCAGACCATAACAGTGCTGTAGGCTAAGTCTCATTTGTTTTAAGTTGTATGTGCTCAGTGCATGTATTTATTTATATATCTAGTAAACACAGATACCGCAGAACCTCATTACTTGGCATCATTTGGAGATGAAGGTTCTGGAGAAGTGAATATTTTTGTGCTTCATTCATTTCTGAATCTTAACACCACCAGAGTGTGAAGAAAATCTTTCTAAAGTATATTACATGCTTCCCTGCCTTTTAACACAAGATTTAGGAAAATACAGTTTTTCTTGATGGTTTAAGGTTGTGGTCACACACAACAGTGACTGACCTCAAGCCTGGAAGTGTTCCTCCCAGGATTCTTAAGGTGAGATTGTTGGTTTTTTAGTTAACGATCCTCTCTTTTCCCTTCTCTTGTTTGTTGGGTGGTTAGTTTTTCTTTCCATGGTTTTGCTTCTAGCAGCCATTTCTAATTTTTGCGAACTGCAGCTTCATGTTCGCTCAGGCTCAGTTAGTTCCATAGATATAGCTACTTAGTATGGAGCATTTCCATTTGGTTAGCACATTGGCGTCATGACACGGAGGGGAAACTCAGGCAGTTGTCCTACCTGATGCAATTCCAACAGCATATGAAACATCTTTGAGGATAAAACTTTTTTTGTGGAAGATAGCTTTTAATTTCTTGATATTTCTCAGGCCATTATTATCATTTAATTAAATAAATTCTGTCTACCCTTCAGCATTTACATACAGGTGAAGAAATTGAGGTTCCAGGGTTAAGGTTAAGTAGTTTTGTCCAAGGTCACAGAATGGAAATCAAACTAGAATTCTTCTGCCTTTCCAAAAGCTGCTTTTGTTTTCTGAGGCCACCAAAGCCCAGGCTCTCATTCTGTCCTTATTACATTGGCTCTGACTTGTCTCTGTGCCCTCCCCTTAAACCTTCATCAGATGCACCCTGCTCTTCCTGCCATACCAGTTCTTCTACACAGCTCCGAGCATGTCTCTCCCTGCCCAAAAATATGCAATGGTTTCCTGCTCCTGCCAGCAGAATAAAGCTGGGCTCACACAGCTGCATGAAAAGCTAAGGGTCTGTAAACACTCACCTCAGCCTGCCTTAGCAGCCCTTTTCCAGCCTTCCACCCTTTTTGAGGTCTTGAAATCACACAGGTTTACTTAGTGCTTCTGAAATGAACTCTGCTCTTGGGTTCAGGCCATTCTATCCAGATCGTACTTCTTTCTCAAAACCAAACACAAATGCTATATCCTCACTAACGTTTTTCTTAACCACTCCAGCTTAAGTGAATTTTCCCTTTTGTGAGCTGTGAGAGATATTACTGACTATGCAATTAACATGTCAATAACAACACAGTACTTTCTTTTCTTCACAAGGATCATTGTTGTTTAACTACTGAAGTGATGTGTCTTTTCACCCCATCTGATTGTAAGCTGTCTGAGAACAGGAGTTCCTCCTGTATCTCTCTGTATCTATGGTAGACCTAAATCATAATAATGATCACTATTATAATTGATCTTTAATAATTGATTATATTTAATAATTTATTATGTATAGAAAAATATCATCAGTAGCTTCTTTTTCGGCTTACCCTTTTGTAGTTATACTCACGTACCATATTGCCGCTTCTGTTTTCTTACTCCAGTTTATATTTTAAAAATAGTTTTACTCTCAGGCTTGTAGATTTTTATGTACAGATTTCAGGAACAAATACTTTTATGTTCACAGGTCAGCCTCCAAAACATAAAGGAAAACAAAAATCTCGAAACAATGAATCAGAGAAGTTCAGGTATGTTTTTTCTCTTAGGTGTGTTTTTTTTCCCCTAGCGTACTCTTCCCAAGTAAAAGGAAAAAAAAGATTGTTTTTTGAGTATTAGCTACTTTAATGTATGCATTATGATGAGTACCAAAATCCCTTTCAAATATCAAAACCATATCTTTAGGAAATGATAATTTTTGGCTAAAGGATTATTAATCCTGGATATTAATATGTTGACTTCTGAAAGTCATATAATATTTAATATATCCATATTAATTTTTTAAATTCCAGAATATGTACGCTAAAAGGAAAAAGCATTGAGAGAGATATAAGATGCACATGAAACCTCCTTCCTTGCTCACTTCATTTGACCCCTCCTGCAGTCCCTTCTCTAGGGCCTCCAGGAATGCACTGTTAACAGTTTCATGACTATTGGGAAAATTACTCTGCATACACAGACATGGGTATGCATATTTCAGATACCCTTTTGAGTAATTTTTGTTAGAGGAAAATATTTCCTAATGAATTCTGACTACTTATAAAATGAATTCTATCAAACATCCCCATGAAAATTAACAGTAATTAATTAATTAATTGCCTGCTCTTTTTTTTTTTTTTTTTGGAGATAGGGTCTTGCTCTATCACTTACGCTGTGGTGCAGTAGTGTGACCCTAGCTCACTGCAGCCTTGAACTCCTGGGCTCAAGTGATTCTTCTGCCTCAGCTCCCAAGTATCCGGGACTACTACTGCTACTATGGTGCATGTCACTGTGCCTGGGTAATTAAAACTAAATTTTTTTTAGAGACAGGATCTTGCTCTGTTGCCCAGGCTGGTCTTGAACTCCTGGCCTCAAGTGATCCTTCTGCCTTGGCCTCCCAGAGTGCTGGGATTCCAGGCGTGTGCCTGGCCTTGCCTCTTATCTTTATAGTTAATACCCCATTGACAACAAGATATAAATTGATTACAATGTGAAATTGTAAATCTTTTAATACAGAAGTTTTTGAAGTGAATGAAAGTGATGTTGGAGAAACAGCAAAGCCATATCTGCCACAATACACTGGTTTTCAATTTCTTCTCCATTTCTTAATCTGAATCCATAATAGATGCTTCAGGGAGAATTAGTTGAGTATCAAAACACTAAAAAAAATCAGTGAAATCTCATTTCTTTTCAAAAATGACCATTTTTGGATGCTGCTACAAAAATTAAATACAAAGCAAGGATATAGCATATTATTATGTTTTTCTATTATTTGATAGAAAAATCATGAGTCTTCTTCCCTGCCCTCCCCTGTACCCCTAAAGAAACCAGAGCTTAATATATGGTCATTTTTTAAATGCAGAATTGTAATTTTAACCTGTTTTATTTAAAAAAATTTTATTTTTGGCCGGGCACGGTGGCTCAGGTCTGTAATCCCAGCACTTTGGGAGCCCGAGACGGGCGGATCACGAGGTCAGGAGATCGAGACCATCCTGGCTAACATGGTGAAACCCCATCTCTACTAAAAAATACAAAAAAAAACTAGCCGGGCGAGGTGGCAGGCGCCTGTAGTCCCAGCTGCTGGGGAGGCTGAGGCAGGAGAATGGTGTGAACCCGGGAGGCGGAGCTTGCAGTGAGCTGAGATCCCGCCACTGCACTCCAGCCTGGATGACAGAGCGAGACTCTGTCTCAAAAAAAAAAAAAAAAATTATTTTTCTGATATTTTGTTTCACTTTTCAAACTGAACACTCCTTATTCGATAATATCTACCATATGGGACTATTTCATCATTAAATGGGATAACCAGATAAAACACTTAGAGCCCTGGAACGTCATAAATCTTCAGTGTACTTCAGCTGTCATTATTGCTATCACCATCATTTTCATTGTTATTTAGAATGACTCTGACCTACAGCTTGCTTTTTTGTCTTTTACAAAGTATCTTGTGTTTCTTCCCGTGTTCAGAACACAGAGCTCTTCCATTCTTCATTTGCTGCACAGTATTTTGTAATATAGCCATATCCCCCATTTTTGTGCATTTAGGCTCTTCCTTCCTCTTTTCTTCCCTCACTTTCTTTCCCTCTCTCCATCTCTCTCTTTTTCTTATTTCTTTCCTTTGAGAGGGATAAATCATATGGTACTTCAGACATCCTTGCACATGCACCTTTGTGCACCTGTTGATGTATATTTACAATAAATACTTTGTAAATAATGTATAGAAGTTGTTTCTATAGTGGAATTGCTGTATGAAAGGGGACATGTAATTTTGACTTTGACAGATATTGCCAAATTGTTCTCTCAGAAAATGGGCACTGTTCACACTCCTGCTAATCTACAAGAGGGTGTGGTGTAATAAAAAATACGTGTGTTTGGTATTTGTCCCAGTTCCTGGTACAGAGCTCCCAAAACCCATGGAATTTCCTGAATGATATGAGTATATTTTGTTACTCATCATGAGCCCCGTTCCATGTATTTGAGTTTATACTCAAAGTAGTGCCTCAGATAGTTCAGGAGGAGGTCTAGTTACTGGAAAGACCAAGCACCTGATTAGAGGGCTAAGACTTTCAGCCTCATACTTGACCTCAAAGGAGGGGAGGGGGGCTGGAAATTGAGGTTAGGCACCAGTGGCCAGTGGTTAATTGTACCTACATACCTACATAATGAAACCTTAGTAAAATCCTTAAAAGAGGGCTTGAAAGGAGCTTCTAGATCGACGAACACATTGATGTGCTGGGAAAGCGGCATGCCCAAGGGGAGCACGAAGCTCCTCGCACCCCCCAACCTTCGTATGCATCTCTTCCTCTAGGCTGTTTGTGAGTTGTATCCTTTATAATAAATTGGTAATAGCAAGCACTTCCTTGAGTTCCATGTGTTTTTCTAGTGAGCCTGAAGAGGTAATCATGGGAACCCTCTTGTAGTCAGCAGGGCAGGAGTGTGTACCCCACTTGCAGCTGAAGTGAGGGCAGTCTGGTGGGACTGATTCTTTACCCTGTGAGCTCTGTGCTAACTCTGGGAGTTAGTATCAGAACTGAATTGCATTATTGCACACTCATTTTGTGTTGGACAGTTGAATTGATATGGAAAAATGACAATATTTGGTGTTGGAAAAAATCTATACATTTGATGTCAGAAGTGCTTTCAGAAAACTCCACAGCGAGTGCCTCAGATTTTCTTACTCTCACCAACTTAGGGAGTCAGACTTTCTGAAATGCTTATATCTTATTATTAGATTTTCCCATCACATTGAACATCTTTGCACTGTCTATTGGGCACATTTATTGTTTTAGGACAATGTTGTTACTAGTGACTGCAGATCAAGGCAAATACCCCTTAATTTTTCTCTTTTTTCAAAAGCTGCTTTTCCATATTTTCTTTATAATCAAGTCATCTGGTTTCCCTCCACCTCTGATTTTATAGGAATGTTTATTGAGATTGCATTGGATATAGAAATTTCTAATAGAAATATTGCCAAAATGCCAATTCCCCCGGAAAGAATGGCCAACTTTTATGGCTTACCATTTACTCAGTGTTTTACATGGCCTTCAGTAAATATATTTTTTTCTTCTGTCTGTCACATTGGAGGGATGAGAGTGAACTAATATTCAGATTCTATATATTTTTTCTTTTTTTTTTTTTTATATGATGGAGTCTTGCTCTGTCGCTCAGTCTGGAGTGCAGTGGTGTGATCTCGGCTCACTGCAACCTCCACCTCCTGGGCTCAAGCAGTTCTCCTGCCTCAGCCTCCCAAGTAGCTGGGATTACAGGCGTGTACCACCACACCAGGCTAATTTTTGTATTTTTAGTAGAGACAGGATTTCACCATGTTGGTCAGGCTGGTCTCGAACACCTAACCTCAGGTGATCCACCCGCCTCGGCCTCCCAAAATGCTGGGATTACAGGTGTGAGCCACTGTACCTGGCTCTATTTTTTCTTTATATGAGTAGAACTGTTTTATTTTAAAAGGATTAAAAAAAATTTTTTTTTCTTTTAGTTGTAGTTCATCATTGACTTTACCAGCAGATTTGAAGAACATCTTGGAGAAACAGTTTTCTAAATCTTCCAGAGCTGCACACCAGGTAATGGAGAAGCTTTTCCAATGGAAAAAGCGAAACTCTTTGAACAAAACATTGTTCACGTGAATAAAGTTCTAATCATGTACATCTCTAAGATTTTTAAAATATAATTATTGTATTGTAGTTTTGTAGAGGTGGGGCCTCACTATGTTGTCCAGGTTGGTTTCAAACTCCTGACCTCAAGCAATCCTTCTAAAGTGTTGGGATTACAGGCGTGAGGTATCGCACCCAGCTGTTATAGAGATATAATTTAATATATGTGACTGCTAAGAATCCAATCTATCACTAATTTAAATATTAACTTGATAATTATATTAGCTAGAGGTTTAACTAATGATTAACACTGTGGAGTTATTTGCTTCTCAAAGAGTTAACAGTAATATTAACTTTATTTTAAAAATATTTAAACACAGTTTCATTATACTTACTCTAAAGTCATTAAAGAGCAAACTTTTATTCTTTAAATGATTTAACTTAATCAGATAATGTTGTATGTAAAATTCTTTTTATGTTACTTCATGATGGAAAATATACATTAACATGGAATAGAATGCTTGTTTCAAAACGTAGATCTTTTTTTAATTATACATAACAGATATTTTACAAAGAACTAAAATAGATTCCTAGTAATTTGCTTAAAAGCATTTTTGAGAATTTCTTACAGTTGGAGATTTTAAATTATATCTTTTTACATTGATTTTTACTGACTCTAAAAACCATGAAATACTTAAATAGATGACAGCCTGTGAAGATGAAAAGACTATTTAAATAAATATGATTGGTGTCTTTGAGCCTCTGTTCATTCAACACAGTTTAATTGAGTCTCTCTCCATATGCTGAAGAGTGAGAGAGACGTGTGCAGTGATGTGATTTCGGCCTGCTCTGCTGGAGCTTTCAGGACAGATCATTTATGTTGTATTGAGGGAAGTGACTTCCAATGAAAGCATGAGGCTGTATGGATCTGATTTCTAGACTGATAAAGAAAGCTGGGCGTAGGGGCACGTGTCTGTAGTCCCAGATCCTCAGGAGGCTGAGGTGAGAGGATTAGCCGCTGCTCTCCAGCCTGGGCAACATAGTAAGGCCCTGAATTATTTATTTATTTATTATTTTCTTCTGCTTTCTTTTTTTAAGCCTCTCACTAGTTTGGGAGCCCTGTCTCTTTTAAAGAAGAAAGAAAAAGAATGAGAACAAGATTAAAATTGAATGAGTTTATAAAAGGCTAATAACTGGTATTTGTAGGGCTAGCACATCATCATTTGCAACTTCAAGTTCATATCTTAAAAGAAGCATGGCTGTCTTTGAGCTTTTAAGTTTTTGTGAGAGCTGCTCTTTTCCATGCATATTCTGGGGAGCGTTCTGGCAAACTTTGATTCATTGATTCAAAAGCCAGCAGAGGCTAGGTGCAGGGGCTCACGCCTGTAATCCCAGCACTTTGGGAGGCCAAGGCTGGCGGATCACGAGGTCAAGAGATCGAAACCATCCTGGCTAACATGGCGAAACCCCGTCTCTACTAAAAAGACAAAAAATTAGCTGGGTGTGGTGGCGCGTGCCTGTAGTCCTAGCTACCCGGGAGGCTGAGGCAGGAGAATTGCTTAAACTCCGGAGGTGGAGGTTGTAGTGAGCCGAGATCGTGCCACTGCACTGCAGCCTGGCAACAGAACAAGACTCCATCTCAAAAATAAATAAATAAATAAATAAAATAAAATGGCCAGCAGAAGGCTTTTGTTAATGGGTAACCAAACTGCTTTTTCCGCTGTGATTTGTGCAGTGGGGTCTCCTTTTGGATCTTCATTTTTAGGAACGGTGAGGAATACAGCATACATATTTGCCTTTGATGCCCTTTTGAATGGCGCACACGTGTATAGCAAGGAGTGAGGAGATTTTAGGCTTAATGTCTAGCCTTACCTCTCCAATCTTTATGGAACTTTGGTGACTTACAGCTATTCCCATGTCACTAAAATATGAATCCAAATTATAATGCGTATTCAAATTACAAAGCTTTTCTTAGTTTAAGGGTACATGATAGCAATTTTGTTTTAATTTTTTATTCCTTATGTTATTCCTTTTGCATTTAACCTATTGTTATCTCTCCCAGTAATTTTATCTAGTTATATTCAAATATATGTTAGGCAGGAGTACAGTTAACAATCGAAATATTTATTTCTTGCTTAGAATTAAGGTTTGTTTCAGAGCAGGATGGCAGTTGTTAAAATCTGGTAGTGATCAGAATATTGATTGTATGTTCTTAAATGTCTAATTGTTCTACTCCCAAACAATTTATTTTAAATGATGGCTAGTGTTTTTCATATATATTGTTAAAACTTAAAAATGCTATCTGTCTAGTCTGGAGAGCAAGTGAAGCTTAGTGCCCTGTAGTGTAAAATGAGCCACCTTTGTCACAGGCAACAGAAGAGGTGTTGCAATTAAGATGGTAAAGCAGTACCTTTTCATTTTTCACTTTAAAAGTGTGCTGCTGAGAAAGGAATATGATGAATAAGGGTAGTTTGGGTATTGATTTAAACATTTGATCATTAGTTATAAAATATTACTATGAACTTGGCATCTTAAGTTTTAAATTAAAAATGTGTAGATTTGGGTTACTGAAATAGAATTTCTTTTTTCCAGGATTTTGCTAATATAATGAAAATGCTGAGAAGCTTAATTCAAGATGGCTATATGGCCTTATTGGAGCAGCGTTGCCGCAGTGCCGCACAGGCCTTTACAGAGTTGCTGAACGGTTTAGATCCTCAAAAAATAAAGGTAAATTTGCCATATCATAACTTGTTTATCAATGCTAATGCACCTCAGATGAATGCAGAAGAGAACCAAGGCCTTAACTCTTTGTAGTCATATACCTAAGACCTTGCTGAGATTGGTTGAATCTACTTCAGGCTATGGGAAGCAGGTAGTGTTGAGATTGGTTGAATCTACTTCAGGCTATGGGAAGCAGGTAGTGCTCCAATTCAGACTTCAAGAGTATGCTCAACAGGTGATCCCATGTTTATACTCTCTCCTTGACTGTAGTTTAGGGTCATTAGAACTGACTTTTTCTCTAAATCAAGGATTTCAACTCACTTTAGTCACACCTTTTCACCCAGGAAGAAAGTATAGGCACACCTCGTTTCATTATGCTTTGCTTTATTGCACTTTGCAGACAATGCATTTTTTACAAATTGAAGATTTGTGGCAATCCTGTGTCAAGCAAGTCTGTTGGTTCCAGTCTTCCGAAAGCATGTGCTCACCTTGTGTCTCTGTGTCACATTTTGGTAATTCTCACAATATGTCAGACCTTTTCATTATCATTATCACTATATCTGTGATCAGTGATCTTTGATGTTACTACTGTAATTATTTTGGGGCACTACAACCTGTGCCTATATAAGAAAGGGAACTTAATAAATTGTGTGTGTGTGTTCTGAGTGCTCTGCCAACCAGCTGTTATCTCCACCCACTTCTTTAAGTCTCCTTGTTCCCTGAGACATGATACTGAAATTAGGCCAATTAATGACCCTACAATGGCCTCTTAAGTATTCAAGGGAAAGGAAGAGTTGCACGTCTCTCACTTTAAATAAAAAACTAGAATGATTAAGCTTCCTGAGGAAGGCATGTTGAAAGCCAAGACAGGCAGAAAGTTAGTCCTCTTGTGCCAAATAGCCAAACTGTGAATGCAAAGAAAAAGTTTTTGAAGGAAATTAAAAGTGCTACTTTAATGAACACATGAATGACAAGAAAGTGAAACAGCTTTCTTGCCGATGTGGAGAGTCTTAGTGGTCTGGGTGGAAGATCAAACCAGCCATAACATTCTCTTAAGCCAGAGCCTAATCCAGAGCAAGACTGTAACTCTTCTATTCTGTGAAGGCTGAGAGAGGTGAGGAAGTTGCAGAAGAATAGTTTGAAACTAGCAGAAGTTGGTTCATGAGATTTAAGGAAAGAAGCCAATTTCATAACGTAAAAGTGCAAGGTGAAGCAGCAAGTGCTGATGGAGAAGCTGCAGCAAGTTATTGAGAAGATCTAGTGAAGATCACTGATGAAGTTGGCTATGCTAAACAACAGATTGTCAATGGAGACAAAACAATCTTCTGTTGGAAGAAGATGCCGTCTAGGACTTTCATAGCTAGAGAGAAGTCAATGTCTGGTTTCAAAGCTTCAAAAACGATGGGCTCATTACTCATTAGGGGCTGATGCAGCCGGTGACCTAAGTTGAAGCCAGTGCTCATTTACTTTCCAAAAATCTGCAGGCCCTTGAGAATTATGCTACTTCACTCTGCCTGGAGCCCTAGAAATGGAACAACAAAGCATGAATGACAGCACATCTGTTGACAGCAAGTTTACTAAGTACTTTAAGCCCACTGTTGAGACCTACTGCTAGAATAAAAGATTCCTTGCCAAATATTACTGCTCATTGACAATGCACCTGCCCAAGAGATCTGGTACGTGTACAAGGAGATGAATGTTGTTTTCATGCCTGGTAGCACATGGATCAAGGAGTCATTTTGACTTTCAAGTCTTATTATTTAAGAAACATATTTTATAAGGCTATAGCTGCCATATTCCTCTATGATTCTTCTGTTGGATCTGGACAAAGTAAATTGAAAACCTTCTGGAAAGGATCACCACTCTAGATACCATAAAGAACGTTCATGATGCATGTGAGAGATCAAAATATCAGCATCAACAGGAGTTTGGAAGAAGTGAATTCCAGCCCTCATGGATGACTTTGGGGGGTTCAGGACATTAGTGGAGGAAGTCACTGCAGGTGTGGTGGAACAAGCAACAGAATGAGAAGTGGAGCCTGAAGATGTGACTGAATTGCTGCAACCTCAGGATAAAACTTGTAGGGATACGGAGTTGCTTCTTGCACATGAACAAAAAAAGTCATTTCTTGAAATGGAACCTACTCCTTGTGAAGATGCTGTGAATATTGTTGAAATGAGAAACTTAGTTGATCAAGCAGTAGCAGGATTTGAGAGGATTCACTCCAATTTTGAAAGAAGTTCTAGTGTGGGTAAAATGCTGTCAAAAAGCATCACATGTTACAGAGAAACCTTTTCTGAAAGTAAGAGTCAATCAGTACGACGGACTTCATTGTTGTCTTATTTTAAGAAATTGCAGCAGCACCTTAATTTTCAGGAACTACCACCCTGAACAGTTAGTAGTCATCAATATCAAGGCAAAACCATCCATCAACAAAAATACGTAGATGACAGGTTGATGGGTGCAGCAAACCACCACGGCACGTGTATACCTATGTAACAAACCTGCATGTTCTGCACATGTATCCCAGAACTTAAAGTATAATTTTTAAAAAAGTTTAAAAAAAGATTATGACTCAGTAAAGCCTCAGATGATCATTAGCATTTGTAGCAATAAAATCTTAAATTAAGGTGTATACATTGTTTAATAGACATAGTGCTAGTACACACTTAATAAACTACAGTATCGCTTAAACATAACTTTTATATGCACTGGGTAACCCACAGGTTTGTAAGACTCACTTGATTGTGATATTTGCTTTATTGTAATGCTGCAGAGCCGAACCCACAGTATCTCTGAGGTAGCCTATAATAGCTAAGTAAATGTCTTAATCTGTCACTAGTACCCCTTATATGAAAAATAATATGACTTTAATTAGAAATTAATCTATTATGAACCATGCCTTAAGGAACTCCGAGACAGTGATTCTGTGTTTTAAATAGCAGGATAACTGCTTTATTGGGATAAAAATCTCTTTTCTAATTCGATTTGGCCAATCATCCTGATTAGTGAGATTTTATGACAATCATTGATTAGTAAGATTGATTAGCGAGATTCTGTTACACTTCTTTTTCTGTTGTGACTAGATGCAGATTGGGCAGAATTATGTTCAGATTTTTAACTGAGGCATTTTTATTGACAGCAATTGAACCTGGCCATGATTAACTATGTCTTGGTTGTCTATGGACTTGCCATTTCTCTCCTTGGAATAGGACAGCCTGAGGTAAGATTTGTAACAGTGGTAATAAACAATTAAAATGATAGTGACATACCTTATAATAGTTATTTTCTCATTTTGACCCATTTTCTTCTCTGTACCTTCTGATAATTTTGTCTGAAATATGTCAGTTTAATTTAGTTTGTGTTTTTAAAGAATATTTAGTTTGTTCCTATTAGAAAAAGGCTTTGCCAGGCAATCAGTGGGAATCTACTTTTTATTTGTATAAAAATTAGGACATAATGTATCATGATAGATAGATTTCAGAAACATAATCTTGGGGGAAAAGCAAGTTGGAGGACATAAACATTGTGATCCCACTTATATACAATTTGGAAAATATACATAGTAGTATTATATACTGTTTAAGAATTCTGTGCATCTTCTAAAAAAGTGGAAAAATATGGATTATGTTTATATAGAATTGAAGATAATGGCTGCCTTTAGTGATGGCAGGAGGGAATGGACCTGGGGAGGTTTCATGTTATGCTGTTTTCCTAGAAAAACACAGGTAACAATGATAATGTTAATATCTTTTATTTCTAGGTAGAAAGTACTTAGGTATTGTATTTCTAGATTGCAGGCTTCCTATAACTGCATGTAGTTAGTGTATAGACATGAGCTGCCAGGATTTCCCTTAATCATGCTCCTGCCTTGCTCTCCTGGAATGTTTACCTACCTATACTGTTTGACATTATAACTTTGCTTCCTGAGGTTTTGAGTTTGCTATAAATGTTGAAATGCTCTAGAATGACCTCAAGTATAATATATAATTTGGGCTCTGTTTTTCCCTGTCTAGATGAAGGTTTAACCCTAACTTGCCACCTAGCGAGGATCTAAGTAGTCTTTTACGTTCTGTTCTCTCCCAGAAGTCGACAGTGCCCAAGGTTCATTTTCCTTGATCTCGGTGTCACAGATTAATAATGTCTCCCATGAATGCTGTCTAATTCTATTTTCCAAGAGACAGTTGGAGACAGAACTTAATGATTTTAATTTTATTCCTGACAGAATAATAATAAATACCATATTTTACCTTATTAGAATTGAAGAAATCATTTATTACATTTGTGATTTAATGTAAAATAGAGTGATTTGGGTTAAAAAAAAAAAACATGTTATAGTAGAACTTACATGTTTGGAAGGATTTCATCAGAGGACAGCCCTTGCTTCAAACATTTTTAGAATGCCTCCGTTGGAACTGGCCTCAAAGCTCTATTTTGTAGTGACATTTCTTTTTTTCACTCACAGTAGGGTTACCAGTATTTCTTAGAACTGAATGTCTTTTGGATGTTTTCCAAAAACAAAATTCATTGAACTTAGTGGTTTTTCACTGTTGAGAAAATTAAAAAAAGAATGTACTCTAAGTTATGTTAAGTTTTTCCTAAAGAGCTGTTTTTAAGACAGCTTTCATCCATCTTATGCCACAAAAGACTGTGATAACATCATTGGAATGGCATTCCTTCCGAGGGATTAGCACTTAATAGGATCTATGTTATGGTGTGTTTACACCATAATTAGCCTTTTTTAAAAAAACAAAAACAAAAACACGATTTGACTCTTTTTAGTATTAGCCAGCACCTGCCAGGCCCTTAGTGTGTACTGGTAAATGCTTGTAGGTTGATTGATGTGTTCAGCTGGATTGGTTTGGTCGTGTCTCTGACTATCCATATGATCAGAAATTTATGTAATTCCTAAGAAAGTGAAACACAGAGGTATAATTTTGCCACAGGAATTTGGGGATATGCAGTTGTTATTTTAATATTATAAAAAAAAATCGGCCGGGCGCGGTGGCTCAAGCCTGTAATCCCAGCACTTTGGGAGGCCGAGATGGGCGGATCACAAGGTCAGGAGATCGAGACCATCCTGGCGAACACGGTGAAACCCCGTCTCTACTAAAATACAAAAAACTAGCCGGGCGAGATGGCGGGCGCCTGTAGTCCCAGCTACTCGGGAGGCTGAGGCAGGAGAATGGCGTGAACCCGGGAGACGGAGCTTGCAGTGAGCTGAGATCCGGCCACTGCACTCCAGCCTGGGCCACAGAGCGAGACTCCGTCTCAAAAAAAAAAAAAAAAAAAAAAATTGTAAAAAAAAATCAACCTTTAGGTCAAATTTATTTCAGTATTTCTGTTTGTATGTAAGTGATCATTGTTTTCACTGCTGTTGAAGGAATTATCTGAAGCTGAAAACCAGTTTAAGAGGATTATTGAACACTACCCCAATGAGGGACTTGACTGCTTGGCCTACTGTGGAATTGGAAAAGTATATTTGAAAAAAAACAGGTTAGTAGAAATGACACTACTTTAAGCTCTAGGCTGGTAACTCATTTAAAATCCAATGTGATAATGATCCATTTTCTGGAATTATTTTGATATCTCCTCTGTAGCACAGTATCATAATTGTGATTTACTTTGAGAACCTGAAATTTCACTATCAATATATATATACTTTTTTATTATACTTTAAGTTCTAGGGTACATTTGCACAACGTGCAGGTTTGTTACATATATATATACATGTGCCATGTTGGTGTGCTGCACCCATTAACTCGTCATTTACATTAGGTATATCTCCTAATGCTATCACTCTCCCTCCCCCTCCCCACAATAGGACCTGGTGTGTGATGTTCCCCTTCCTGTGTCCAAGTGATCTCATTGTTCAATTCCCACCTATGAGTGAGAACATGGGGTATTTGGTTTTCTGTTCTTGCGATAGTTTGCTGAGAATGATGGTTTCCAGCTGCATCCGTGTCCCTACAAAGACACGAACTCATCCTTTTTTATGGCTGCATAGTATTTCATGGTGTATATGTGCCACATTTTCTTAATCCAGTCTGTCACTGATGGACATTTGGGTTGATTCCAAGTCTTTGCTATTGTGAATAGTGCCGCAGTAAACATCCGTGTGCATGTGTCTTTATAGCAGCATGATTTATAATCCTTTGGGTACATCCCCAGTAATGGGATAGCTGGGTCAAATGGTATTTCTAGTTCTAGATCCTTGAGGAATCGCCACACTGTTTTCTACAATGGTTGAACTAGTTTACAGTCCCACCAACAGTGTAAAAGTGTTCCTATTTCTCCACATCCTCTCCAGCACCTATTGTTTCCTGACTTTTTAATGATTGCCATTCTAACTGGTGTGAGATGGTATCTCATTGTGGTTTTGATTTGCATTTCTCTGATGGCGAGTGATGATGAGCATTTTTTCATGTGTCGGCTGTACGAATGTCTTCTTTTGAGAAGTGTCTGTTCATATCCTTTGCCCACTTTTTGATGGGGTTGTTTGTTTTTTTCTTGTAAATTTGATTGAGTTCTTTATAGGTTCTGGATATTAGCCCTTTGTCAGATGAGTAGATTGCAAAAATTTTCTCCCATTCTGTAGGTTGCCTTTTCACTCTGATGGTAGTTTCTTTTGCTGTGCAGAAGCTCTTTAGTTTAATTAGATCCCATTTGTCAATTTTGGCTTTTGTTGCTGTTGCTTTTAGTGTTTTAGACATGAAGTCCTTGCCCATGCCTATGTCCTGAATGGTATTACCTAGGTTTTCTTCTAGGGTTTTTATGGTATTAGGTCTAACATTTAAGTCTCTAATCCATCTTGAATTAATCTTCGTATAAGGAGTAAGGAAAGGATCCAGTTTCAGCTTTCTACTTATGGCTAGCCAATTTTCCCAGCACCATTTATTAAATACACTATCAATATTAATTGTTAAAGTAAGGCCAGTCATTGCAGTTCTTGGTACTTCCTGATTTTAAGTCTAATAAGTCAGCAATATAGTAATTTGACATTAAAGATTGAATA
Source organism: Colobus angolensis palliatus (assembly GCF_000951035.1). Classification (NCBI taxonomy): domain Eukaryota; kingdom Metazoa; phylum Chordata; class Mammalia; order Primates; family Cercopithecidae; genus Colobus; species Colobus angolensis. Next base: position 661,208 of record NW_012117154.1, read on the forward strand.
GTCTAGTGTATAATCATCTATAGTGAGTGAATTGATATAAACTAATGTTTTTAAAATCTGTTTAATTTTTTTGATTTAATTATTTTTTAAAAATCTGCATAAAGATGGTTTTAAATAAGAGATATCTATGTATTCAAAGACATAATGAGTTAGGAGTAAAAGTCTCTCCTCTGAACTCTATCGTAGTTGTAACCCTTACTCACAGTTTAATATTGAAGCTGTTCTCTAAATGCCTCATGTCTCTTAGTCTTGTCTCCCTGAATGTCAGTATGTCCCCAAGGGGACAGGATTATGTCTTGAGCTTTAAGAAAAGAAAATCTGTTCTGCCACTTGTACCCAGTATAGAGGTAGGTATTTTAGATTACTGTATAAAGAAATAATTGTTGACCGATTGAATATTATTTATAATTTCTAACTATCTTTCAATTTTCATTTAACTTGTTAGGGGAAATTTTGTGAGATTTTGGGGGAACCCCCCGCCCCAGGCTTAGAATGTGCCTAGAATCTCCTTTATAGATTTTTTTAAATTAAAGTTTTTTTTTTGGCCAGGCACAGTGACCCACACCTGGAATCCCAGCACTTTGGGAGGCCGAGGTGGGTGAATTACCTGAGGTCAGGAGTTCGAGACCAGCCTGACCAATATGGTGAAACCCCATCTCTACTAAAAATACAAAAATTAGCCGAGTGTGGTGGTGTGCGCCTGTAGTCCCAGCTACCGGGAGACTGAGGCAGGAGAATTGCTTGAACCCAGGAGGCAGAGGTTGCAGTGAGTCGAGATTGTGCCACTGCACTCTAGCCTGGGTGACAGAGCGACACTCTGTCTCAAAAAAAAAGAAAGTTTTTTTTTACTTCGTGAAATTACTGTCTGTCTTAGCTGAGCTATATTAAGGATCAAGCAGATGCAGGGAAAGTGAGGACTTAGCAAGCACCTTTATAGGATTAGCAAATGAAACTAGTTTGAAAGTTTAGTATAAATTATTTAGGTTATACCCGTTTGATGCAGCAGTCACATGCAAATTCACAAGGTCTAGAAAAACTACTTAAATGTTTAGAATCATGAAGATTGTGCAAAACTAGAAAGTCTTTTCCATATTGAAAAGCATTTACATTTTAATTTCTGAATATTACAGTGTGGGACTGAATAGCAAATACACTGTTTTTTGGTGTTACAATGTGCAGTTTCTGCTTTGAAATCCTGTGATGTATGACTGTCTTACAGTGGATGGTGGTCTAGCTTTTCTGCACATGAATCTTACTGTAGCTGTAGGCAAAAATAAGTTTTTAAATTGGGAAGTCATTTCAGGATTAGAGAAGGCAGGAAAGTCTTCTCTAGTGTGAAGAGATGAATAAAGACTTGGTTAACTTTTTTTTTTGTTGAGGCAGAGTTTCGCTCTTGTTGCCCAGGGTGGGGTGCAATGGCACAGTCTCAGCTCACTGCAACCTCTGCCTCCTGGAGGCAATTCTCTTGCCTCAGCCTCCCAAGTAGCTGGGATTACAGGCATGTACCACCACACCCAGCTAATTTTGTATTTTTAGTAGAGACGGGGTTTCACTATGTTGGTCAGGGTGGTTTCGAACTCCTGACCTCAGGTGATCCACCTGCCATGGCCTCCCAAAGTGTTGAAATTACTGGCATGAGCCACTGCGCCCAGCCTTGGTTAACTTTATAATTAAGTACTTCAGTATTCTTTCGTTGAATGGACTGTGGGAATCTATTGACATTATTTCTTCAAATCATGAATCAAATCAGAACTAAAACATTTCATATTTATAGTTAAAGCAATTTAAATACACATTTAAATATTTGTTTTGTTAAAATAATTTACTGTTTTATGGTTGAGAGAAAACGTCCAGAATACATGATGCCTTAAAAAAATTTTTTTAGCAGAGAAATTTTTACTACCGTTGTCCTAATAGAGTCAAATAAAATAAAAATTCCCCTATTTATGAATTATTAGTTGAAGTGGAAGTTTGCTGTTTCTGTATAAGAATCTAGTTTAGTTAATGAAACAAAGATTGTACAGATTATTCAGTTTTCTGTTTCAATTGTTGGAAACTTTAAAAAGTAAGTACCAACTTTAAAAGAACTAGTGTACATTGGCCAGGCATGGTGGCTCACGCCTGTACCAGCACTTTGGGAGGCCTAGGCGGGCGAATCATGAGGTCAGGAGTTTGGCACCAGCCTGGCCAATATGGTGAAACCCTTTCTCTACCAAAAAAATACAAAAATTAGCCGGGCGTGGTGGTGCGTGCCTGTAGTTACAGCTACTCGGGAGACTGAGGCAGAAAGAATCGCCGAACCCAGGAGGTGGAGGTTGCAGTGAGCTGAGATTGCACCACTGCACTCCAGCCTAGGCGACAGAGTGAGACTCCATCTCAAAAACAGCAACAAAAACAACAACAACAAAAAAAAAACTAGTGTACACCTAGCACAATAAAGCCAGTGTCCAAGACGAGTTGTGTTTAATGCGTATTACTTTTATAGCAAAACAGCAATAGTGACTTTGTTTTTTTAAAGAAAATTTAGGTTACATTGAATATTGCTGTTCAGTGATTCAGCAAATGTATTTGTCCCAGTAAGCTTGAGATCTTTGGTGACTTTTGTTGAGGGGAATGAAAATACCATTTTACATATTTAATGCCTTTTTCATAATTTTGACTTTAGATTTCTAGAAGCTCTCAATCACTTTGAGAAAGCAAGAACCTTGATTTATCGTCTTCCTGGAGTGTTAACTTGGCCCACAAGTAATGTGATTATTGAAGAGTCTCAGCCACAAAAAATAAAGGTAACCATTTATTTTTGCAGAGTGTTTCTTACTGTGAATGCTTATCTGCATTGACTGACTCAGGTAGCAGGAGGCAGAGAGGTAGGAGCATTCCATCCCCACTTCCTTTACATGCATTTCCCCTCTACAGTCTATTGAGAATCTCTGACATTTATTGAATGTTTTCTATGTGCCAGTCCTGTACCTTCCATTTATCATTATGCTTAATCCTTACAGCAGGCCTGTGCAGGGGGCACTGTGATCATTCCCATTTTACAGATGAGGAAGGTTAAGTTTAGAGAGGTGAAATGATGCACTCAAGGTGAAACAGCAAGCAAATCGTAGTCCTGGGACTTGAGTCCAGGCATTCTGACTTCTGAGTGTACGTGGTCCTGCAGTATGCTGGACTTGGTTGTACTTAGAGGAAGGTATGGTATTGTTGTTTCATCATAAAGTTACCACAGTTACTGAGATGGTACTTAAAGTTTCAGAAAAATATGAATTTAGTCTCATATCCAGAAGCATAAAGATGCTTTGCTTGTTCTAGAAAGACATATGTGTGAAATGACTGAGATAGGATTTTACTTGTAGTGAACTCTCACATGTACTCAGAACTTGATTTTGGCCGAAGTCAACTTTTACAACTCAATAATAAAAAGACAAATAATCTAATTTAAGAAGTAGACAAAGGATCTGAATAGACATTTCTGCAAAGAAGATATACAAATGGCCAATTAGCACATGAAAAGATATTCAGCATCATTAGCTATCAGAGAAATACAAATCAAAACCACAGTGAGATACCACTCCACACTCACTAGGATAGGTAGACAATAAATATTGGCAAGGGTATAGAAAAATGAGAACATTCAGACACTGCTGGTGGTAATGTATAGTGATGCAGCTGCTTTGGAAAATAGTCTGGCAGTTCCTCAGACAGTTAAACATAGAGTTACCATGTCTCAGTCCATTTGTGTTGCTATAAAGGACTACCTGAAACTGGGTGATTTATGAAGAAAAGTAGGCTTGTGGTTTTGCAGGCTGTATAAGAAGCATGGTGTCAGCATCTGCTGGTGAGGGCCTTCAGCAGCTCCTACTCATGTGAGAAGGCGTAGGAGAGCCAGTCTGTAGAGATCATATGGTGAGAGACGGGGAAGTGCCAGACTCTTTTTAACAACCAACTCTTTAGGGAACTAATGGAGTGAGAACTCACTCACCCCAGGGAGGGAATTAGTCTATTCATGAGAGATTCGTCGCCATGACTCAGACACCTCCCACTGTGTCTCACCTCCAACACCAGGGATCAGATTTCAACATGTGGTTTGGAGGGTCAAACATTCAAACTATAGCATACCATATGACCCAGCAGTTTCACTCCTAGGTGTGTACAGAGAAAGGAAAACATGTTCTCACAAAAACTTGTACGTGAATGTTCATAGCAGCGTTGGTCATAATAGCCCAAAATGGGAAATAGCCCAAGTATTCATCAGCTGATAAATGGGTGAATAAGTATTGGAACCTGGGAGGTTGAGGCTGCACTGAGCCTTGATTGTGCCACAGCAGTGCAGCCTGGGCAACAGAGTGAGAGTCTGCCTCAAAAACAAATGGCCAGGTGTGGTGGCTCACTCCTGTAATCCCACCACTTTCGGACGCCAAGGCAGGAAGCTTGCTTGAGCTCAGGAGTTCCAGACCAGCCTGGGCAACATGGCGAAACCCGTCAATACAAAAATTAGCCAAACATGGTGGTACACACCTGTAGTCCCAGCGACTCAGGAGGCTGAGGTGGGAGGATCAGTTGAACCTAGGAGGCAGAGGTTTCAGTGAGCTGAGATTATGCCACTGCACTCCAGCCTGAGTGACAGAGTGAGACCCTGTCTCAAAAAAAAAAAAAAAAAAGTACTTGATAACATGCTACAGCATGTATGAACCTTGGCAACATTATGCTAAGTAAAAGAAGCCAAACACAAAGGGCTTGTGTGAGTCCATTCGTATGAAATCTCCAGAATAGGCAAATCTGTATATAGGACAGAAAGCAGACTAGTGATTGCTGGGCCTGGGAGGTTAGGGGAAAATGAGGAGGAACTGCTAATGCATATGGAGTTTCTTGTTGAAAATGTTCTAAATTTAGATTGTGGTGATGTCGGTACATCCTGTGAATATGCTGAAAACCACTGAACTACACTTTACTTGAGTTGTATAGTGTGTTAATTATATCTCAACAAAGCTGTTATAAAAAATAAAACACAGGGATTCTTGGATTTTCCTCTCTTCATACAAGATTGGGATGGAGGCACAGGAGCTATTGATAACAAAAAGCCAGCACTGGAGGCATGGCATGAGTCTCTTGGGGGCTTCATTAGCCATGGAATAATTCACCAGGGAGTCCACAAACAACAGTGGCAGAGCTGCAAGGAGGAAGATCATGGGAGTGTTAGGATCCTGGATGAGGTGATGTCAGGCAAGAGGAGCCGGTAAAGTCCTCAGGATTCCCCTAAGGGTTATTCTGCCTTGCTTGACTTCTTCTTAATGCTTATGGGAGATTTCTGAGAGTTGTAAATTATGAAATGAGATTTGATGATTGTAACAGGACAAAATTTTGATTCTTTCGAAATTCTGTAAACAAATTTTGTTCAGTCCTCTTTTTAAATCTCTTATGTCTTTGTATCAGCCTTCCTTTTAAAAGGAAAAACTTTCAAAGTTGTGTATAGTTTGTTGCTGGTGAAAAAAATTTAGTCATTCTTACGCTGAAAATATTTTGATGGCAAGAGGTTATTGAAATCACAGACATTTTTATTGACAGATTAGTATTGTAATGGTGTCATTTTTGTTTATTTTGTTTTAGATGCTGTTAGAGAAATTTGTTGAAGAATGCAAGTTCCCTCCAGTGCCAGATGCCATTTGTTGCTATCAGAAGTGCCATGGATATTCTAAGATCCAGATATACATAACTGATCCAGACTTTAAGGTAAAGTGTACAGTGGGACATTAATTGCAAAATGATTCCTTAAAATGGGCTCAAAACAATCTCTAATTGGAAGCACCCAAGTTCTCTGGCTAGTTAGCAGTTGTCCACCCCTTTCCCTGGACTTTTTTTTTTTTTTTTTTTGAGACGGAGTCTCACTCTGTCACCCAGGCTGGAGCGCAGTGGCACAATCTTGGCTCACTGCACCCTCTGCCTCCTGGGTTCAAGCAATTTTCCTGCCTCAGCCTCCCGAGTAGCTGGGATTACAGGCATGTCCTAGCACACCCAGCTAATTTTTGTATTTTTAGTAGAAACGGAGTTTCATCCTATTGATCAGGATGGTCTCGATCTCTTAACTTCGTAATCTGCCCCCTTCAGCCTCCCAAAGTGCTGGAATTACAGGTATGAACCACCGCGCCCAGCCTTCCTGTACTTTTTTAGGTCTACATCATCTCACATGGGAACCAGAGCCACTGATGTATAATAAACACTGTGGGCTGGGGTAGTGACCTGAGAAGGCAGGCTGGCTCATTCTTTTTCCTCTTCCAGCTACCTTAGGAGGATAGGAAACAAAGTGAGATTGTTACCTCTGATTTGTTGCAATTCTGATGTCTCATAAAATTTGAGTCCCGAATCTAAAGGTCATTGTGATCACTGAATTAGCTGCTAAAGACCAAAATTTGAGATAAGTCTGGCACTTAATTAAGTTATACTGGTTTATTCAAGAAGATAGTAGCTGCCCTTGTCCTACTGTTCCAATGTCCGTGGTTAGTAAATCAGATGAAATAATGTTTATAAAATATTTGATATAAAGAATAATGTGACTTTTTGCTGTGGAAATAAACATGTTAGTCAAGCTCTCTCTCTGTCTTTATGTGTGTTGTAGTGAGTGTGTGTGCAGAGACATCTTTGAAACGTTAATTACAAATTTTTTTGTAACCCTAGGGTTTTATACGCATCAGCTGTTGCCAGTACTGTAAAATAGAATTTCACATGAATTGCTGGAAGAAGTTAAAAAGTACAACCTTTAATGATAAAATTGACAAGGTAAAGCATAACAAGATTGTCTGAATTTTTCAGTATACTTATTGTATGTCAATTTTTTCCCCCAAGAATTCCTTCCTGAACATTCTGCACATAATTAGAAAGTTTTAAATTATAACTTTAATAATACAGTGGAAAATCAGGTTTTGTTTTTATTTATACAATTATGAAGGCATTAACCATAGAGGCTTTGTTTTTTTAAAGAGACAGATCTCACTGTGTTGCCCAGGCTAGAGGCAGTGGTGCAGTCGTAGCTCACTGCAGCCTCAGACTCCTTGACCCAAGTGATCCTACTTCAGCCTCCCAAAGTGCTGGGATTATAGGTATGAGCCACTGTGCCAGACCCCACTTGAAAGTTTTGATGTGGAATTAGAGGTTTCAAAACCAAAATTTGATGCGGTGATTTGTACTAAGAAATCAACTCAAAACAATTTTTTTAATGTTGGGAAGAAGGATCAACTTCAATTTTAAACTGCCATTTCTCACCAGGGATTTTCTTATTATCAAGATAATGACGTTAATTACCATGAAGTAGACATACTTTGAGGGAAGACATAATATTATGATCTTATTTGTATTCACAGAATTTGTTTCTGATCTGTAGAAACTATGGACCTTTTCCTACACTTCTTAGGCTTATGCAGACCACTGTTCTTATTTGGGAAAGAGTAAGGCAGTTGTACTAGGCATCTGTTAACAACAGCAATTATTAAAGTTTGGTAGAAATAAATTCTCACATTTTGTACATTTTCACATAATTAATTAACAATATAATGATGTGAGTAAATAACTGTCACCTTTGAGTCACTTCTGCTATGTCGTTGTCTTACCTAAATTGAGTTTCTCTAGCGATATACCATCTTTTAGTGGTCTTAACCATTCCCATGGTTTTAAATATGCTCTTTAGATTAGTTAGCTTTCACTAGGATATGCTGAAGTAATATACAACCCAAATATCTTGTGGCATACATTCAGAGAAGTTTGTTTTTTGCTTACATGACTTGTCCTACAGTTCTGCAGTTGTTGGCTGGGACTGGGCTGTAGCAGCTTTATTCTGTGTGGCTCTATTCCTTGTTTCTCAATCTAAGTTGAAGAATGACCCTTTTCTGGAACATCTGCCTGTGTCAGGGGAAAAAGAACAATGTCCAGTCTATAAAGTGTTTGTTAAACCTTTTGCCTAGACATGTGTACATCATGTCTGGTCACTTTGCATTGATGAAAGCAAGTCACATGGTCAGACCCACACCTGAAAGTATGTTTTCCCTACATGGAAGCCTTAGAATTCACATGGCAGTGAGTAAGGATTTTCGCCACTTCCCTGAAGATGGTTTTAGTCCATATTTTGACTGTTCCTAGTGGTAAAAGTAGTATACATGTATAGATTTATCCCCCCTAGACGTAACATTTTTCATGTTTTTCTTTTTTTTTTTTGTTTTAAATCAAATAGGATTTTCTACAAGGAATGTGTCTTACCCCTGACTGTGAAGGTGTCATTTCTAAGATTATCATCTTCAGCAGTGGTGGTCAAGTTAAGTGTGAAGTAAGTAATAAAGGGGTTAAATAGATAACCAAAATGTTTACACCTTTTGAAACATGATTTGAATTTGTAGATGTCATGTAATTTGGATATTTTCCAGGAAAGAAGCAATTACTTCATTTAAGAAAATATAGGAAATACTTGGATGTGAGAATCCTTCATTGTAATGAAAGCATTTGTATATTCTTTTATTTTTTAATAGGAAAAGGAGGCTTTTTATATCTTAGTTTTACTGTTTTTACTCTTTTTGATAACTTCATTTTCTTAATCCTGGTAAACTTTTGGGCATTAGTGGGTGTGCAGGTTTTTAGGGAAGGGGAAGAGCATCTTGAGGGATTACCTTTAACTTCTTGACATGGGAGTGGAAGGAGTGGGTAGTCGTAATAATATTTACACTTTATTAGATCATCTGCTTACTCTTAATTTTTAAAAATCTTTTTCCTCAAGTGTGTCTACTCTCTTGTTCCTCTTCAGTAAATTATTTTGCTAAAGCTTTCTGGGCTTTTGTCTGGGTCAGAACATCATCACTGTTCTCTATCAAACTGAACATTATGTGTGCTTCTGAAATACTTGTCACTTGTGGTTTTGTGTTTTATGTCATGGGAGTATGAGACAAATTTTGGATGTCTTTGTTTTATTTAAAGTTTGAACACAAGGTCATAAAAGAAAAGGTTCCTCCAAGACCTATTCTGAAACAGAAATGTTCTAGGTAAGATTTTTAACAATCAGTGGTTTGATGATGTCTCTTAGAATATAATTCAATTAAATGCAGATTTCTAAATTATGCCTTTTAAAAAATTGGCTGTGTATACATATATCCAAATAAGTGTTTTTTAGAAATGATTTTTATGGAAATTTAAAGAGAACTAGCCTAGAATGACTAAATACTAAAAACTTGATTCAGAATTATTTATCTAGTGGTTGAATTTACAAGTAAAATTAGAACATTTGATGCTGTGAAATTACATGTTTGATGAATAGATTTGGCATTATATAAAAACTATATAGTTTGCTGTCTGTTATTGAAACTTTAATTCCAAAAGCGTATTTTTCTTTTTATCTCTCTTCAATAAACATTTTGAACCTATGACTATTTTTTACCCTGAAATACTCAATGTACTGTCTAAATTATTACTTCTCTATAGCTTTTTGTTTAGATCAAATAATTCAGATTCTTTTTTCTTTTCTTTTTGGTCCTGCTTCTTGTTTTTCTTTCTAAGAAGTGATTATTTTTTAATATTTGTGACCAAGAAAAAGCAAAAGAAAAGATGAACAGAATTATTTGTTGGAGAGAATTCATTGTAACCAGATCAACCAAATTATAGTGTTGTGGGTTATTATTGGGATGTGAAAACTATATTTTACTATGGGACCTTTCTTAGAAATGAGAGTTTACATGAATTATTTTGCAGAGTAATTTGTACTGTTTCTGTTTACCTTATGAAGTAACTTACATACATGGAAGTGACATCTATACAATCTGTAGACTGCATCCTTAGACATCACCTAATCATTGAGGTTCTTGTTTTCATGAAACAAGTACGCTTATTTTGACAATACTGACAGTTTCTTATATTGAATGGAAGATGTAGGCTGGGCTCTAATTAAAAAGGAAAACTTCTAATGTATTGCTTGGAAGATGGTTTCTACGATAGTCAAAGGAAAGCAGTTCATCGAGTTATCACTAATTGTAATTGTTTATCAGCCTAGAGAAACTAAGACTGAAAGAAGACAAAAAATTGAAGAGAAAAATCCAAAAAAAAGAAGCAAAAAAATTAGCACAAGAAAGAATGGAGGAGGACTTAAGAGAAAGTAATCCACCTAAAAACGAAGAGCAGAAAGGTATGCAGAGGCCAAAGCCATGATACGAATATTATACTTTCATTTAAAAGTATAAATATAAGCATCTTTTGGGCCTTATGTTCATTGATATTGAATTGAAATGAAGATTTTAGTTACTAATTTAATATTATCACTGTCTTCTGTTACTCGAAGACAGAATTGGGTTGGTGTAAAGAGCACTGAAAAACCTTTCAGAGATTGTATTCCCACTGAAAAACCTTTCAGAGATTGTATTTTAACTTTCCTTGCTTAATGACTAAACATATTTATTGTATGTAAAGTTAAGGTAGTTGATGAAGCTGGGTTAGGATTGTTGAAGGAAGTGGCCATATTTTAGAGGAACTAAGTTTTAAATGCTACATGAATGGTTCAGAATGAAGGGTATAAAATGCTTGCTTTTGATATGTTTATTTTAATGTGCACTTTCATGTCTTTTCAAAAGTATTGTTAAATGTTTATATTTCTAATTAAAGTTTCTTGAGTTGTTTAGTAAAACAATATAATCAATCTGAATCATTTTACATTATGTAATTTTACATTATTTCTAAGTTTATATCATTGTGAATTAGTCCTCTTTATCTATTTATCACCTTAACCATTGTTATTTATCCTTAGAAACTGTAGACAATGTTCAGCATTGTCAGTTCCTTGATGACAGAATTCTACAGTGTATAAAGCAGTATGCTGACAAAATCAAATCTGGCATACAGAATACAGCCACGCTTCTCAAAGAATTGCTTTCTTGGAAAGTTTTGAGCACAGAAGACTATACAACTTGTTTTTCTAGCAGAAATTTTCTAAATGAAGCAGTGGACTATGTTATTCGTCACTTGATTCAAGAAAAGAACAGAGTAAAAACAAGAATATTTCTGCATGTTTTGAGTGAGCTTAAAGAAGTGGAGCCCAAATTAGCCGCCTGGATCCAAAAACTTAATAGCTTTGGTATGTCCCTTTATATTCCAGAGCAATATACTTTAATAGGAAGGGGAAGTGTAGGTCTCTGAGTCATTCTCATTTTCTTGTCATATAATTTATAACTTTAAATGCAGGACTATATATTTGTATGGTTAAGAATACTTTTCCAGTCCCAGCTACTTGGGAGGCTGAGGCAGGATGATTGCTTAAGCTCAGGAATTTGAGACCAACCTGGCAATGTTGCAAGACCTGCCTCTAAAAGAATTTTTTTAAAAAAGAACTAAATATATGAAGGCCTTTAAAAAACAAAAAAACTATTACATACACACACATACACCACAATTTTTAGGTTATTTTATAGGTAGGTTACAGTATACTTTTTCAAAAGGTGCAATCTAAGGAAAGACCAGTCAGTAAAGAAATCCAGACCTATATTAGATCAAACTGTTTGTAAATGTGTAGATGTGTGAATACTAGGCACAACCATGGTAAATAACGCATTCTGGAGTCTGCCCCTGCTCCGGAGCTGTGTTGAGAAGACAAATATATAATTCAGATTCTTTGAAGAAAAATTTAGAGGGAAGAGTGGATGAGACTTAATTGCTCAGGGTCCCCTAGGGCAAATCTGTATCTAGAGATTAAGAGAAACATATCCTGGGGTTGGACTGAGCTGTGGTAAATCACAGGATTATATGACTCTGTACCGTGTTCTGACTTTAGTAACTTGGCTGGGAGAAGGGAAGAGTGAGCAAGCCCCCTACCTTCCCCCAAAGCAGGCGCTTTGCCTAAGGCCATGTAGGACTGAAGAAGGCAGCTGCAGATGCAGTTGTTTTGTGACACGAGGTAGGGATGCTTTGGGCACTTACCAGGGCACTATTTATCTTAGTGACTGGATAGCAACTGGCCTAGCACAATAGTTTATTCAGTTGGCAGCTATTAGATAAAAGGCTAAAGGAAGCCACAGGAAAAAGGCAGGGCCTTTAGCAGCAGACCACAGAGTGGGGCCTGCCAAGCCTCTACCAGCCGTCCCCAGTGTTTAGAAACATGGGGCTATTAGAATTCTAGGGTTTCAGAGAAGATATTGGTCAGTTTCTGCCAGAAGAGACAATGTAAGATGGCAGCAAGCTTGGCATAGTTAGACAGCTGAACATGCCTGCTTTGAGCATAGATCCTCATGGATTTGTGATCCCAGAAAGTTATTTTTAAGTGACAAGATTGTCACTAGTGAATATCAAATAAGCACATTATAAAGTTATTGCTTGCTTTAACATGCTTTAGGAGATACTCAGGACTGGAGAAGTAGGTTTGCCTGGGTTATGCTACACGGTCAAGACTGCCAGCCATTGTTCATTCAGGTAAATGCAGCACTTGAGCCCTCCAGCTCACTGGCAGGAAAGGGTGAACATGTCTTTTGATATAAACCATGTTTATTCTGAAGATTAAAGGTATCATTTTAATAAGGATATATGTATACTATTTAAAGTAGCAATTTTTATTTAAAGTTGTGAAATGAGTTCAAGCATGTTAATTAGTAAGGCTGTTACTGCAGTCCTGAGGTAAAATGCACACTTACTTAAATAAGAAGTAAAGCAGTTTTCATTTCCTAGAATTTTACTTCTCATAAAACGTCTGTTGGGTGGACTTATATCGTGCACATATTTAACATAAGAGAGGTCAGTTTTTATGTTCAGCAGAAGATGAAGAGAGGAAAAGAGAGAGGAAAGGAGGGAGGGAGACAGAAGTAATAGAACACTAGTGAGATAAATTTAACATTTCAATAGTGAACACTGCCTGCCTGCATTCCCCTCACTGAGCACAAGCTCTGACGTGGATGGGGAATGGGCGTGTGCTGTTTCTTCACTGGGCTCTCATAAATCTTTTATTGTGTGAGTATTCTACATGGTCCCTGATTCTGGTGTTCAAAGATCCTAATTTTCCTGCAATATGATCTCTGCAAGCTAACTCTTTAATCCGGAAGCGAGCAGTCTAGGGTAGTTTTGACTCTGAGCAATCTCTGTTTCATTTATTGACTTCATTTGTTGACTGAGGCCCTTGGAAGAAGTGACCGTTTTGTATTAGAGGCATGATGGAGAAATTGGACAGAGCTCCTTTTTTCTTTTTGGTAGCCGTTCATCAGGAGTGGGGCTTCACTGTCGTTTCAGTAGGAGTGTGTATGAGATTGCGGTCACCCTGTTTTCTAATTTGGAGAGTGGAGAATAAAAGTAGGCATACTGACCACCTTGATTTTTTGTAGAGGAGGGTGAGGACCCACATTTTGGGGAATAAGGAGCAGTTATTTTAGGTGTTGGGGAATGGGTTTACCCATTTCCTCTTTTAGACACATTTGGGAAGATTTTGCATATTGTTGATGTTTTGTTACTATGGAATCCATATAAAGAAACATAAAATCTTGCTAGTTTATACTAATTGGAATGAAAGTCATTATGAATTCGTGAAAACATTGTTTGGGTTTTTTTTTTTTTTAGAGATAGGATCTTGCCCCATCACCCAGGCTGCAGTGCAGTGGCACCATCATGGCTCACTGGGCTCAAGCAATCCCCCCACCTCAGCCTCCCAAGTAGCTGGGACTACAGGCATTTGCCACCATGCCTGGCTAATTTTTTTTTTTTTTTTTTTGTAGAGATAGGGGTCTTGCTATGTTGCCAGGGCTGGTATTGAACTCCTGGCCTCAAGTGATCTTTCAGCCTTGGCCTCCCAAAGTGCTGGGGTTACAGGCCTAAACCACCATACCTGGCCTCATTGTTATATTTTTAAATAAATTTAATGCCATACTTTCATCTCCTAGGTCTAATAAATGTAACTATGATAGTAGAAGGCTTTGGTCCACATTATTCAAATCTAATAGACAAGAATTATTATAATTAGTCTAACAATGTTAAATGGTGTTTCTAAAATGCCTAATAGCTTGAACGAATCTGTTCTCAACTATTTAAATGTTTTTGCTGAGAATTTAAGCAAACTATAGTCAGCTGCTTTCAGAGATGTGAGACTGAATGTGATTTTACAGTAAATAATTTCCCTCCTTTTCTGATTTGGGTTTTGTTTTTATTACAGGCTTAGATGCCACAGGACCTTTCTTTTCTCGTTATGGAGCATCTCTTAAACAGCTTGATTTTAGTATCATGACTTTCCTCTGGCATGAGAAATATGGTCACAAACTAGCCTCTATAGAAGGAAAGCAACTTGATTATTTCTCTGAGCCAACATCATTGAAGGAAGCCCGTTGTTTAATATGGCTGCTAGAAGAACACAGAGACAAGTTCCCAGCATTGCATAGTGCTTTAGATGAATTCTTTGATATAATGGGTATGTGGACTGAATTTAGATTTATATTACATTTAACCTTAAGGGGAAAAAAATCTGTGAAGGACCTAGCTTGTTTAAATACATAACAAAGAAAACAGTGAAAATTATTATGGTACAACCAGTTTATGTGGGGAAGTTAGTGATTAACAGTAGTAATTTTTTTATATCATAAAGCTTTTTTACTTTATCAGTTAAAGAGATACTCAAATGTGGGTATGTTATGCTAACAATACACAATGTTCTTCCCGTCTTAGATATTTTCACAGCATCATGGGAAAGATTGCATGTTACATTGACAGAATCTATTAGCAAGTGGTTTGATTTGTAGCATTTTAGAAAACATTGGCCTGCAGAAGTAGGTGATGTTTGCAAAATCTAGAATGGATACCCCATGTCTTAATGGGAAGAGCCTAGAACTAGGGGTCAGGAAAAGTAGGTTATGGCACAGCTTCTTCCTTAGTTTAGTTCATTAAAAACCTTGTGGGCCCAGTGATGGCTATTGAGAAGGAATTCAGAAATGCTTACACTTGTCTCTGCCCTTGAGGACTTTGTGTTCTAGAAAAGAGAATAAGAAACATGCACCAATAACAGTAACATGGTAGTAAGCTCAATACAGGAGGACCAGAGAAAGTGCCAAGGGCATCAAAGGAAGGACCCAACACTTTCTTTCTCCCTGGGAGAGAGGAAAGCTGTGGTGCAGGGGTAGAGTCTCAGATGGGCTGTGAATGTGAAAGTGGAGTTAGAAAGCTGGGTGTCAGGGCTTATTTGGAATTGGGGGGCCTATTTGGGTAACGGCATGGAGTCCAGCTTGAACTAACTAGCTAGCTAGCAGCTAATTCCTTCTCTTCTCTTAGATCTTAATTTCCTCATATTAAAATGAGATGATTTGGAGGGAGTGACTTGTGTGGTCCTGTTTTACTTAAAAATTCTCATATTCCTAGATTCTAAATAATAATTTCTTACCTTTCATGCTACATAAACATGTTATGATAATCCCCAAATCCCTCAGAATCAGAAGTCTCCTCTATGTATTGTTAGGAGTTAGACTTTTAAATGTCATGCTGTTTGTTTTAAAGAGTACATTAAAAGGTCCGGCCTTGTACGATGGTGTCACAGATGATAAAGTTCCAATGCAGTATAAGGAAGTGGAAAGCTTACTTTTGACAACAAAAGTTCTTAGAAAAGAGCACACTCAAATGCAGATGGCTTTATCTTTTCAGGATACTGCTTCATGACTGAAGGTGACATGCTACTTGATAGCCTGAATTTATTACCATTAGTTTGCTGCTGCTGGTAATAAAATGCTGTCCCAGGACTGAGCTTACAAAATCTGATGCATGTTTGGATCACAAAACAAGACAACTAAAAAGGACACAGTTCCCTCTCAGCATATACTCGTCCTTTAACTTGTGTTCTCTACATATAAAACACAGCACTTCCAGCTGCTACTGTTTCTCTGTTTCTAGTCATGAGGTCAGAAGCCACTAACCAAATTATTGGCAATCCCAATGGATTCTCAAGTCCAGTAGCTCTGCCTTCCACCTTCACCCCAAACATTTTAAGTTTTATCTCCTCATTTAAAGAAATGCTTATATTTCTTAAAACTTTTCAAAATCCACTGATCTTGTCGATTAGAGTGTTCGACAGTGTCACTAGTACTGTGATAACTGAGAGTCTCGACTCTTCCCCTGACCTCTTCATGCATGATTCCCTAGGGTATTTCTGTGAGACAGCCAAAGAACCCCTTGAAGCAGTATGACTGAACCCACCTATCACATCTTCAGAGATCTGTTTTTCTTCAATTTATCTCAGTCAATAACACTGTATATCTAGTTTTTAAACGGGAAACTCTATAATTAGTCTCAATTCTTTCTTTTCGGTATTAAGAGTATAACTTGTTTGTCATCAATCCAAATGAGCTTTGTCGTTGATCTATCCTTTGCTGTCCACCCCACTTCCCAAGGCCAGGACTTTAGTTGTCTTTCCATAGTTAGACTACTATAGTAGCCTCCAAACTGGACTCCATGCCTCTAGACTCTCCTACTCTTCCATCTTCCTCTTACATTGCAGGTAGTGACTCTTCTAGAACATCTCTCTGATTCTTTTAACTCTTCAATTTGGGAAACATTTGTTTAGTTTTACTTACAAATTTAATTCACATCATCTGGGGTCTGGGTTCGTCATCATCCTCTGTCTCTGAGCACACACCCCACTTCTGACTGTGCCCAAACCTGCCTTGTGCTTTCCTGACTCCTGTCTTTGTTCATGTAGTTCCCCCTGCCATGCCCCACCCCTTTGCTTGTTCATTTCCAGAGTAACTTAAATGTCCCCTCTTCCTCAGAGTCCTCCTTGCCCCTCCTGTGGGCCTCTCCCATGCAGACTGCAGACTTGAGTCCTTCATGAGCTTTGTTGCCTTGTGTTTCATGTGGTACTTAGCATGTTGGGTTACAGGTGTGTGTTTGTCTTTCTGGCAGTGGAGCAGGAGTTCATCAATGGCAGGGACTGTCTTGTGCATCTCTATTCCTAGCACCAGCACAGATGGCACCTAGAAGGCACTCACATTATGCTGAATCCCATTGAAGTTCTATGGTTCTTTGTAGTTGGTTTCCTGTTTAATCAGCCATTTTGCCCTTGGTTTCTAAACCACACTTGTGTCAAAGCCTATGAAAGAATAGAACGGCCGGGCGCGGTGGCTCAAGCCTGTAATCCCAGCACTTTGGGAGGCCGAGACGGGCGGATCACGAGGTCAGGAGATCGAGACCATCCTGGCTAACACGGTGAAACCCCGTCTCTACTAAAAATACAAAAAAAAAAACTAGCCGGGCGAGGTGGCGGGCGCCTGTAGTCCCAGCTACTCCGGAGGCTGAGGCAGGAGAATGGCGTAAACCCGGGAGGCGGAGCTTGCAGTGAGCTGAGATCCGGCCACTGCACTCCAGTCCGGGCGACAGAGCGAGACTCCGCCTCAAAAACAAACAAAAAAAAGAATAGAACATGGCCTGTGCCAGTAGTCTCAGGAGTTGTTTGAAGGCTTTAGTGTATTATATGGAAATGTAAATATTTAGTTTCCTCACAAAACCATCTGTATATTCCTGCAGACAGCCGCTGTACTGTGTTAAGGAAACAAGACAGTGGTGACGCACTGGTAAGTTACTTGATCACTTGAAATCTTATGTTCTAATCTATGTTAAACCGAGGATGAGAGGGGGACCCAGGCCAGTGTTTATTGACATCACAGCCAGTATTCAAGAACCACATTAAAAGGACGTCTGGGTAGTACGTACTATTTCATTAGAAAGTCACTGCCAGTCTTCCCAGAATTGGAGCAATAATCAGCAAACTATGAGGCTTAAATTAGACAATTTCCATGAAGTTTCAGAGCTGATAAACATTAATATTCTAATTAAGAAAGGAAGAGTTCTTCATCTCCTGGCATAAAAATGAAAAGTTATCTTTAATAACTAAAGTTTTAATTTTTGCTCTAGAAGGAAAACAAAGGGACTTTGTTTTGAGTGGCTCTAAATTGAGTTTAAGTTAAAACAGTTCCAGAGTTGTCTTCCTTAGTAGTTTGCAGTTGCCTTTTCTTCATTCTTCAGAAATTCTTCAGTTTAGGAAAGTGAGTAAATAGAGAAAAGCACAGCATTGTGGCAGTTTTCAAAGAGAAAGATGCTCGTTTACTGATTTTCAGGAGCAAATCATCTATCTATATGAAATTTTATCTTAATCTGCTCCATCAAATATTGCCCGACTAAGCAGGGAAACACAGCTGATGTACCCCATAAGGAGCTGAAGGCTTCGTTATTCACTGTTTGTGCCCCAGTGTGTGGTCAGGTGCAGAAGGTCTAGTGTGGCTTAGTGAAAGAAATACATTAATAATACAAATAGTATTATAGCATATAACTGGAATTACTTAAAAGTCTGATTAATTACTTGAAACAACATTCCAACCCTGTGGAAAATAAGATAAAAACGTTGGAACAATTTAATTTTAGTTATAACATTAGGTATTATTAAATTTTGCTTGTTTTCTATTATAAATCATAGCACTTTGGCTGATACACTGTAGTGTTATTTTTGTTAAACATTTTATGTACATTTAACTTACGGCTAGTCTGTGAAAACCAATATGGTTTCTTTATGTTGAGATTCATGATGCTGTTGTTTGAGTGTTCACTGATTTTCCCCCCATTTTTTAGTTTAGTTCTACCAAGGTGAAAAACAAAGGCAAGAAAAAGAAGCCAAAGGATTCAAAGGTACGGAGTATTTTCTGTATTAATTCTTGTCTAAACTCTCCAAAATAGTTAGTTGGACATATAAATTAGAATTGAGCAATTCTTCGGATATTTTGAAACATTTGTAGAGAAAGACTTTCTAGGAATTAAAGATGTTTTGGCAGTCTTCTACATTTTGAAGAAATTCCAGGTTCATATTGTATAATAGCAAGTCTTGAGACTCATATTCTTTATTGACCTTTTTATTTTTTTAGATGTTTCTGAGTAAAAAAAAAATTGCCATAATGTCCCTAAAAATAAATAAGTCTCAAAAAATAGATAACATATTTAAACTAAGAATGATGAATACTAATCATTATGACTGTCCCAGGATTGATAGAATCCCTTCCTTCCTCTCACCAAAGGCTCTCCTCCAAGCCCGTGAGATAAGTAGGGCATTTTTATTTTTATTTTTGAGACAGGGTCTCCTTCTCTCGCCCAGGCTGGAGAGCAGTGGTGCAGTGACGGCTCACTGCAGCCTCAAACTCCCAGGCTCAAGTGATCCTCCCACCTCAGCCTCCTGAGTAGCTGGAATGACAGGTGCATGCCACCATGCCCAGCTAATTTTTTGTAGAGATGAGGTTTTGCTGTATTGCCCAGGCTGGTCTAGAACTCCTGGGTTCAAGCGATCGGCCCACCTTGGCCTTACAGGTGTGAACTACTGTGCCAGAGTAGAGCACAATTTTTAAGTCTTTGGTGGATTCTTCATGGCTCTTGTGTATGTGGGGAGCAGAAAGGGGGATGGAGTGAGAGAGAGCAGCAAGTCTTCAAAAGATGAGAAGAGCTAAGGAGTTCCAATACAACTTTTATTTTTATCTTTGACTATATGTATTTACTTTAGGTAAAATGGGAGTTTAAACTGAGTAACATTTAAATTTTTTTGGAGCATTGGAAACTATCCTAAATGTTAATTTGAGCTTATTTTTGGCTGTTGAAACTTTTATTACTATGTATTCCTGTTTGTAAGAAAATTTGGATAGATCTTATAGATTAGCAATTTGTATGTGTGTTTATATAAGCATTCATCAATTTTAATGATTTTTTTTTTTTCTTTAATGGAATTTTAAGGTAGAAAATCATTGTCATTTTTCTGTCTTTTAAACCAGCCTATGTTAGTTGGGTCTGGAACAACTTCAGTAACTCCAAATAATGATGTCATCACTTCAAGTGAAGACCATACGTAAGTATAATTTTTAAATTTTTGCTTCATTTTAACTCAAATGTCTTTACTTAATAAGTTGTGTTAATTTAATATATATAAACTTGTGTTGTATTTCCCTGACTTTCCTTTCTAAAGCTGTGCATCTGACAGCCTGATGTAATTATATCTTGATTACATTTACATAACATGGCTAGAAGGCATTAAGAATCCATTCAAACTGTGTCACAATACTGGTAACGTTCATTCACTAAGTACATACTAAGTACATACTAAGTACATACATTCACTAATACAATACTGGTAACGTTCATTCACTAGGTACATACTAAGTCCATACATTCACTAATACAATACTGGTAACGTTCATTCACTAAGTACATACTAAGTACATACATTCACTAATACAATACTGGTAACATTCATTCACTAAGTACATATTGAGAACTTACCAAGTACAAGGCTCTGTGGGAAAATCATAGAAAAATGTCTAGAAATTATTCTTTAAAATAGTCAATAAAGAGAATGTCCTGTTAATACTTACTAGCATTTTTGCTGTAATAAAGAGGAAGCTGTTTTGGGAGCTGTGTATGATGTTATGGTTTCACCTTATATATTAGTGATTTTCAATGCCATCTTGTTGTCGAAACTGAGTTTTCAAGAAACAAATATTTAAGAAATAAAACTAGTGAGTAACAGTAACCCATATTCCTTTATGAACCAAAAATGTACAACATGGTTTTTTTTTCACATTTCTTAAAGGAGTTACCAGAACAGTTAAAAATTTACGTGGTCGTTTTCATGGATTCCTTAAGTAGGGTAATTGTTTTAAGTTAAAATAATAGCCTGTCTTAGTCAGTTTGCGCTGCTATAACAATATACCATAAACTGGGAGGCTTACACACAGAAATTTATTCCTCACAGTTCTGGAGGCTGGGAAGTCCAAGATCAAGGTACTGGCAGATTCAGTGTGTGGTGAGGGCCTGCTTTCTGGTTCCTTCTAGATGGTGCCTTCTCACTGTGTTTTCTCATGGTGGGAGGGACAAGGCAACTCTCTGGGGCCTCTTTTATAAGGGCACTAAGTCCATTCATGGGGGCAGAGCCTAATTACCTCCCAAAGAGTCCACATCCTAACACCATCACATTGGTGATTAGGTTTCAACATATGAGTTTTGCAGGAACACAAACATTTAGACCATAGCATAGCCTTTACTGAGATTAATTCTTATGTATCAGACATTGTTTTAGGGGGTTTACATACATAAACTCTTTCAATCTACTTATCCTGCCTAGGAAGTAAGTGCTATTATATTTTGTCCAGTGTACAGATAAGGAAACTCTGAGGCACAGTGCACAACGACTTGCCCAAGAACACAAAGCTTATAAATAGCAGAGCTGGGATTTAAGTCATGCAGCCTGGTTTTAGAGTCCACACTCAAACTACTACATCTTTTTAGAGTGCTAACATCTTATATTAAAAAAAAACTTTTGTTTAGATGGAGTTTCGCTCTTGTTGCCCAGACTGGAGTGCAATGGCGTGATCTCAGCTCACCGCAACCTCCACCTCCCGGGTTCAAGCAATTCTCCTGCCTCAGCCTCCTGAGTAGTTGGGATTACAGCCATGCGCCACGATGCCTGGCTAATATTGTGTTTTTATTAGGGACAGGGTTTCTCCATGTTGGTCAGGCTGATCTTGAACTCCTGACCTCAAGTGATCCGCCCACCATGACCTCCCACAGTGCTGGAATTACAGGCGTGAGCCACCGCACCCGGCCTAAAAAAACCTTTTATTAATACCATTTACCAGTCTCAGTCTCACTTTAACTTACTTAATAGCAGTTGTAATATAGTCTTCATTTGTCTTTCAATCATTTAACAAGTTATAGTTAATGCAACATTTTTTTAAAATATGGAGTTTTAAGAATTTTGCTCTTTGGAGCAAGACTAAATAATTGAAAGTGCTTACTTAGATTGTCAGATATGATATTTCTTGCCTATAACTGTGGAAGGGTAACTTATCTACACTAAGTTCCCTGGTGTTATTTTTTTGCAACATAGAGCTGAGTAATATATTGCCATTATTGTGTTTATTTCAATTAAACATTCTTCTGGTTAAATAATAAACCAAAAGTTTATCTTTCACAAAACTGGGTGTTTTTTGTTGTTATTTACCAGCAATCGAAATTCAGATTCTGCAGGCCCATTTGCAGTGCCTGACCATCTTCGGCAAGATGTAGAGGAATTCGAAGCTCTCTATGACCAACACAGTAACAAATATGTTGTCCGCAATAAGAAGCTATGGGACATGAACCCAAAACAAAAATGTTCAACTCTGTATGAGTAAGTGGGTTGAAATTTTTACAATTATTATTTTATACTGAGGCTGCCAATTAAACATCAGAAGTTGTTTAATTTGTGCCTGTTTTTAGAGATTTTGCCACATTTTACACAAAGTTAATTTAGGACTTTTTTTTTTTTTTTTTGAGACAGAGTCTTGCTGTGTCACACGGGCTGGAGTGCAGTGGTGCAATCTCTGCTCACCACAACCTGTGCCTCTCAGGTTCGGGTGATTCTCATGCCTCAGCCTCCTGAGTAGCTGAGATTACAGGCTTGCACCACCATGCCTGGCTAATTTTTGTATTTTCAGTAGAGAGGGGGTTTCACCGTGTTGGCCAGGCAGGTCTCCAACTCCTGGCCTCAAGTGATCTGTGTGCCTCGGCCTTCCAAAATGGTGAGATTATAGGCATGAACCACCTCGCCCTGCTCTGAGGATTTTTAATTTTTAAATTTAGAGTCCTAATGATTATTGATTTTGTCAGTCTGAGCTACTAGATCGATATTGAGTGGGGTGGATAAAACAAGTAAAAAAATCAGGAAAATCTCAGAAATAGCTTACCATTTTGAGCTTTGTGTTATTAAATAGTGCATGAGGCCTTCCTTTTAAGAAAATAAATCAAGGGCTGAGGTCTATAATAGAGTATTAATTTAAAAGCCAACTCTTCTCCTGGAAGTCTTGTCAGTAGCACATCCACCATATGGCCCTTTCTTCTGTTTTCCTCCATTGCATCATTCCTATTTAGTTCTGTGCTCTTAGATCCTTCTTCATAGTTTTTCTTTGGAGTTGAAATGCTGAGCAAGTCATATTTCCAGAGAACTCTTGAGTGACAGTGTGGAAACAACTGTAAAATTATATTATTATTTCTTAAAATATGCTAGAATTTGCCTCAGACATCCAAAAGTAAAGCTAAAGTATGTAGTTTTCAGTATTTACTGTACACAAATTCAAATAGGATTTGTTTTTGGATTTGATTTTCTCTTTTTATTTAAAATTCTTATTATTAGCATTATTATTATCTTTCCTGAATAAATTTTTATTTTTTATTGTTTTTAGAATAAATTGTATAATTACATAGTTGAAAGTTATAAAATAACTTTGATTTCATTTTGCTTTCCCTCACTCCCAGAAAAGTTTTAAATGATCATTTTCTAGGAGGTATACAAAATTTTCTGGATAGTATCATTGATTGCAGTTAACCTTATGTTTGTTATATTTTTGTTGGGGAAAGGTTGAGATCAGTGAAAAGTGAAGCAGTGTTTTCCTTTGGGAGAATAAAAGTTTTTTATTTATAGATGTATTCAAGTACTTCCTTATAGTAACTCATGTAAATGTAAATTTTTTCCAAGTTACTTCTCTCAGTTTTTGGAGGAGCATGGTCCCTTGGACATGAGTAACAAGATGTTCTCTGAAGAATATGAGTTTTTCCCAGAAGAAACTCGACAGATACTAGAAAAAGCAGGAGGTTTAAAACCTTTTCTCTTGGGATGTCCTCGTTTTGTTGTGATTGACAACTGTATTGCATTGAAGAAAGTTGCATCACGGCTTAAGAAAAAAAGGAAGAAGAAAAACATTAAAACAAAAGTAGAAGAAATTTCAAAAGCAGGAGAGTATTTACAAGTTAAACTACCTCTGAATCCAGCTGCTAGGGAATTTAAACCAGATGTAAAGTCTACACCAGTGTCAGATTCATCTTCAGCACCAGCTTCTGAAGATGTAAAACCCAAACCTGTGTCTGCAAATTCTCCTGAGCCAGCTTGTGAAGATGTGAGGGCCAAACCAGTAGCCGACAGTTCTTCTAGACAAGTTTCTGAGGATGGGAAACCCAAAGGGGCCTCTTCCAATTCTCCCACACCAGGCCCTGAGGATGCAAATTACAAGCGAGTCTCCTCTAATTCCCCCAGACCGGTTCTTGAGGATGTGAAACCAACTTACTGGGCTCAATCCCATTTGGTCACAGGATACTGTACGTATCTTCCTTTCCAGAGATTTGATATCACCCAGACACCGGCAGCATACATAAACGTGTTACCAGGTTTGCCCCAGTACACCAGCATATATACACCCTTGGCCAGCCTTTCTCCTGAATATCAGCTACCAAGATCAGTACCAGTGGTGCCGTCTTTTGTAGCCAATGACAGAGCAGATCAAAATGCTGCTGCCTATTTTGAGGGTCATCATTTGAATGCTGAGAATGCTGTTGGTCACCAGATTGCCTGTGAAACACAGATCCTTGAAGACTCTTTGGGAATATCTGTAAAGTCACACTGCAGCACAGGTCATGCTCATACAGTCCTGAGTGAGTCTAACAGAAATGATGGGCACTGTGGAAATTCTAACAACAAATGTGAAGTAATTCCAGAAAGCACCAGTGCAGTAACAAACATTCCACATGTGCAGATGGTTGCCATACAGGTAAGAGTTAAATAGAAAAGTCTTCTTAATACTGAAGTTAAATTTTCCTTTTCATTTTTCATTGCTGTTATATTTACAAGAATCCTTAAAGTTGACTGACTTTATAATGATTACTGAAGCTTTTGCCTGAAAATATTTTTAAAATAACTATTTTGCAAGGTGTGCCAGGTAATCTTCTCAGAAAGAAGCTTGGGTCCAGTAAATAATACCCATCTTTGCTACCGAAATTCTGCGCACATTGAGAAATAAGACAGCAGGTGGAGCCAAAACGTCATCCTAAGAATTAATAAAGGGGCTGGAGGAGAAGGTGGCTGTTTGTAGAAAAGTCAAGTGCTGGCTGGCTGTGTAGCCTGTATCACAGTGCCTTACCTGCCAGTTACAGGAGGGCCCACTTGGAGGCCTTCCAGCGTGGGGTGCCTGCCCCATAGGACTTACCGCGTGGAGGAGGAAGGGAAAATGTGCTGGCAGCTACTCAGAAAGAAAGAGAAGGAAAAAGGAAGACCCTGACCTACATGTGCCCAGCTTCTCCTGTCAAACCAGGGGAGGAATGAGAAAAAAAGAGACAGCCAGATAGAAACAAGAGAGATGTGTATGAGTTCCTTCCTAACAAGCAAGAGATGAAATCAAGATTCTCCCATGATTGCCTTTATAGGGTATGAATTCATTAAATCCTTATTGAATTGCCCCACTCCTCATTATGTTTTCTAGGAAGCTTTGAAAAAAATAGGTTAAGAGCAATGGATCATAATCATTTTCAGTTATACTAATTCTAAATAATTTTCCTAATATACATGTTTATAGAAAGTATGGAACATGAT
This sequence comes from Colobus angolensis palliatus, assembly GCF_000951035.1. Classification (NCBI taxonomy): domain Eukaryota; kingdom Metazoa; phylum Chordata; class Mammalia; order Primates; family Cercopithecidae; genus Colobus; species Colobus angolensis. The sequence continues at coordinate 686,595 of NW_012117154.1, forward strand.
CTAAATGGAAAAAAAACCTTGAAAAAATTGTGGGTGTATTTTAAAGTGTTATTACTTGATGGGCTTTACTAGAGCAATTGAGATAAAGTGAATTTTAATTTTTTGTTTTGCCCACAGGTATCTTGGAACATAATACACCAAGAAGTCAATACTGAGCCATATAATCCTTTTGAGGAACAACAAGTGAGTCAAAATTATGTTAAACTGTTTAAAGGTTTAGTTTTCATTAATTTATCCAGATGGAATGATAAACTAGAACTATTTTGGAGTCAGCTTTTTCCACACAAAGTTATCACGGAATAAGCTTGAGAACATAACAAAAAAATGATTTTGTTTTCATTGTTGAAATTTGAGAAGGGAAGGAAAAGGTAAATTTTTTCCAGCATATTTATTTCAAATTATAACAGCGTTATTGTTTTATTATTTTTAAATTTTTATTTTATTTATTTTATTTTAATTATTTTTGGGACAGGGTCTTGCTGTCACCCAGGCTGGCCAGCTTTATTATTTTAACTGGTATAATGAGCATGTAATAATTTATAAGTAAGCTTATTCATGTGAATAATACAGAAAGATATTATAAAGACCTTCTCTACTATAATAATGATTCAGTTAGAAAACCTACTAATATAATTTACTTCGTTAATATGCATCATAAGAGAAAAGTTGTCTTATCAACTCAAAGTTACTGAAAAGGTATTGGATAAAATCCGGGTCACTGTCTTGACCAAAACTAGTAAGAAAATGGGAATTGAGGAATATTTCTCAACCTGCTAATAGTTTAAGCCAAAAGCCATCATCTTGCTTAATGGTAAAGCCTTACCATTAATATTTATTATTATCCTGGGTATATTAACTGAGAAAGCAGGTATGAGAAAGAAAGAAGACAGAAAAGAGAAGTGACTATCATTATTTACAGAGGCTAAGCTGTGTAGCAGGAAAATCCAAAATGATCAACTGAAAACCTGTACTAACCTCTATAAACCTATACTTGTATATAAAAATATATACAAACAGTTACCTGTTAGAAAGTATGTTGAAAGAAAGTATTTTCAACACCAAAAAAAGAGATAAAATACTTAAATGTATATAAAGAAAATTTTTAAATGCTATGGAGAGACACATAGAAGCCTTAAATGAAAAGATATTTCCTGTACTTGGATAAGAACACCTAATTTGATAATGAGATTGGTTCTACCTAAAGCTTTTTAAAATTTAACACAATCCCAGTATATACATGAACAGGTCTAATTAGTTGTGTATACTGCTGTATATATAACAAACAACTTTAAAACTAGTGGCTTAAAACAGTAAATATTTCACAATTGTGAAATCTCACAGTTTCACTCTAAGTCAGGAATTCAGGAGCAGTTTAGGTGGATAGTTCTGGAGATTCTCACATGGCTAGCCAAGATGTTGACCAGGGCTCGGTCATCTGTGGGACTAACTGGGGCCAGAGGTTCTACTCCCAAGATAGCTCACTCACATGGCTGGCAAGTGGGTGTTGGCAGTTGCCAGGAAGCTTCAGTTCCTTGCCTTGTGGACCTCCACCTAGCCCTGCTTGACCTCATGGGGCTGGCTTTTCCCAGAGTGTGTGATCCCAGGCAGAAGCTGCAGTGCTTTAGGAAGTCACAAATCATCACTTCTGCTGTATTCTCTTGGTCACATAGACCAATCCACCAACCCTGATACATGGTAGGAGAGGTCTATACAAGGCTGTGACTACCAAGAGGCTTGGTTACTGCACAGGATTAATTTGAAATTAGACAAATTGATTTTAAACTTCATATGTAAAAATGAATATCAAGAATGGGTATGGAAGAGAAACTGTAAGAAAAGGAGTTGTGCAACGAATATCAAAACACAATATAAATCTATCTGTATTACCACATACATAGACCATTAATATAAGAGTACCTGGCCAATATGTTGAAACCCTGTCTCTACTAAAAATACAAAAATTAGCCAGGTGTGTTGGCTCACCTGTAATCCCAGCTACTTGGGAGGCTGAGGTAGGATAATTGCTTGAATCCGGGAGGCAGAAGTTGCAGTGAGCCAAGATCACGCCACTGCACTCCAGCTTAGGTGACAGAGTGAGACTCCATCTCAATCAATCAACCAACCAAGATGGTAAATTGGCTGGGCGCGGTGGCTCATGCCTGTAATCCCAGCACTTTGGGAGGCTGAGGTGGGTGGATCACGAGGTTAGGAGTTTGAGACCAGCCTGGCCAACATAGTAAAACCCCATCTCTACTAAAAATTAAAAAAAATTAGCTGGCGTGGTGGTGGGCACCTGTAATCCCAGCTACTTGGGAGGCTGAGGCAGGAGAATCGCTTGAACCCAGGAAGCAGAGGTTGCAGTGAGCCAAGATTGCACCACTGCACTATAGCCTGGGCAACAGTGCCAGACTCTGTCTCAAAAAAAAAAAAAAACAACAACCAAAGATGGCAGATTACCAGTGAGCAAAAATTGGATTGGATTCTTTTTTTTTTTTGAGACGGAGTCTCGCTCTGTCGCCCAGGCTGGAGTGCAGTGGCCAGATCTCAGCTCACTGCAAGCTCCGCCTCCCGGGTTCCCGCCATTCTCCTGCCTCAGCCTCCCGAGTAGCTGGGACTACAGGCGCCCGCCACCTCGCCCGGCTAGTTTTTTGTATTGTTAGTAGAGACGGGGTTTCACCGTGTTAGCCAGGATGGTCTCGATCTCCTGACCTCGTGATCCGCCCGTCTCGGCCTCCCAAAGTGCTGGGATTACAGGCTTGAGCCACCGCGCCCGGCCTGGATTCTTAAATACATAGGAGAAATGGATTGCCATCTAGAAAAAATCAGTCTTGGTCCGTACCTCATTTCCTTATACCACAATAAGTTCCAGGCAGATTAAAGATTTTAGCATAAAAAATGGACCTATAAAAGTATCCAGGAAAAAAATGAAAATTGTTTTATAAGATCAGTAAACAGCATGGGAAAAAAGTATGTTTATATACCTATACACATGCATGTAATGTGTATATCCTATATGCATAGCATATGTATAAGAACAAATTATATATACACATACACATGTCAAAACACAGATGACAAACAAGGAAAATTATGCGCAGTGTGAAACAGATAAAGAACTAATTTCCTTAACATACAGTTTCTATAAATCAGTAAGGATAAGATTAACAGCCTGTCACAAAGATGAGAATGGATGTGAATAGACAATTCACAATGAAAGAAATACAGATGATTTTTAAACATATAAACAGATGCCCACCCCACTTGAAATAAGAAAAGCAATCATTCACATTTTGAAAGAGAGTGAAACTGCAATTTCTGGGAAGGCAGTTAGGAATCGATCTGCACTAATATGTATAGAGAGAGACCAGTGAGCCAAGGGGATTCGTGTGTTTGTTTAGTCTGTATTTGAATCAGCAGAAAATTGAATACAATCTAAACCTCCATCAATAGCGGACTAGTTAAATTATGATATACCTATAAAATGAAATATTATGGGGTCATTTAAAAAACAGTTCTATAGTTAGATATGGAATGATTGACAAGATCAATGTCTAGTTAAGTAGGAGGAAGGTCAGAACTTGTGTTTCCTGCTGCTATTTGTACAAATAGCATTTAGTTGTTGCTAATGATAAAAATAATATATAGAGTTCTTAAATTTTTTAAATGAATAATACCAAAAATTATGAAAGAAAAACTGAAAATCATCTACCTTCCCATCACTCATGTTAATATTTTGATGTGTAGCCTTCCAGGATGTTTGAACATTTACATATAATTAAACAATAGTTTTTAAAAGATGGGATCACAGCATATATATTGTATTTGAAATTTGCAACTTTTAATTAATATATTGTAGACTTGTTTCCATATCAGTAAATATGATTTATAGCATCATTTTAAACGGATACTTGCTTTTCCATTTTATTAATGTGTGATAATTTATTTGACCAATTTCTTGTTGAACATTTAGATTGTGTCAGCTTTTTATGTTTACAAACAGTCCTATAGTGAACGTTTTGGCCTGTTCACTGTTGTTGAAGTCTTATGCTGTGCTTAAACAAGGTAGGCTCTGTTGTTTAATGAGTCAGTGCTTTTGACTCTCAAATGAGTGTTTTTATGAGTGATGGGAACGTTCAGAAATGCTTTCTTAAATTAGTTCTTAGTTTTAGGACCTCTATGCTAGTGTAGTTGATTGTTGGCTTCTCAACCAGTGAGACTTGCATTTGAATCCCAGCATTGCTACTTTCTCCTGGGACTTTGAGAAGTTGCCTCACTTGGTTTTCTGATCTATTAAAGGCAAAAATAATGTATTTCTCACAGAAGTATGGTGAAGTGTTTTTTTTTTTTTTGGTGAAGTTTAAGTGTAATAACATAGAGGTGGCATTTAGCTTCCTGCCTGTCTCTGTTGGTAATTTGGGGCATGTAAATTCATTCATGATAGCAAGTTACTATTCACTGTGATCCTTTTGCTGAATTAAAAATTAAAATGGAGGTAACTAAAGTCTTAAACCATAAAGTTTTGCTCCTGGGTGATAGTAAGGTTGACTGTTTAATTAATTTAGTTAAGCATGGACTCTATTTATAGTACTAAACTTTCAGTCTGGGCAGACAAAGTGGCATGCTCCAAGGCAAATGGGCATGCATGGTCAATCTGACCATAATTCACAGTTCTCTAACTGATCATTCACAGAGTTTCAAATACTTGATTCCCTGCCTTTTTATACTTGAAAAATACTAAGGTATTGGGGGAAGGTACAGGAAGTGTCAGAGCTGGACCAGGTTTGTGCTTGGGATAGATTTCTAAAGCCTGGCTGCCACAGGGAGGACAGTTACTTCCAGCTGGAGAAGCTGCCAGCATCAAACAGATGCTCTTTTAAAGTTATATGCAGTTTGAAAGGTTTTAAAAAATAATTACGTAAATGACATTTATTGTTTGCCAACAGAATGGTTTCTGGGTTTGGGGTTTTTTTTGTTGTTGTTAAGCTGGTACAAGAAACATAACTGACAATAATTCATTGATAATATTTTGTCATTTTGAAATAACCCGCAACTATTTATTTGAAACACCTAAAAGTAAAGCCAAAGTTAAAATGTTCTATTTATATCTAAAATATGTATAATATATGCAACTTTTTAAACCTCATAAATAATCGTTGGTGTTAATTGTGGAGAGTGACATTTAAATCAAACTGTTGATCTAATATTGAACCCTTCTAAAACAAATATTCAGAACTAATTATAGATTGGAGAATTTATGAATTCCAATAATATGAATGATTATATTTATAAAAGAGCTGGTTTTGCTAAACACTGTTTAGAGGTTTTTAATTCTTGAATTATTGTGACATTTCCCTTGTAAATTTTCATCTGCCTTTTACTCTCCTTTGTTTAAGAAACAGTAAAGAACAAGATCATAAGTAGGCATTTTAAATAATTTTTAATAGATTGTTTTGTAATTCACTTTTAGGGGGAAATTTCACGGATTGAAAAGGAGCACCAGGTATTACAAGAGCAACTTAAAGAAGCATATGAAAATTATGAGCAGATGAAACTTAAGGGCTTAGAAGAGACCAGGGACCTGGAAGAAAAGTTGAAAAGGCACTTAGAAGAAAACAAGGTAATCCTATCTGAAACCTGTCTTTAATTGCATATAGCATAGTTAGAAGAATATGAGTGTAACTGTGCTGGTGCAGCTTCAGCTGAACTTCTGCATTGTTGACTAAACAAAAGATTCTTTCTCAGAATTGCCTGCTTCAGATTTCTTCACGACATATTAAAGTGGCTGTTTCTTGCCGTGCTTTAGAACCTCTTGCAAACTGCCTTATGAGAAAGGGGCTGTAAATCTGGGTTTTCGTTTAGCTATAGTTCAGTTTCCTTGGTTAACTAAAACTCTATTTTATGGTGACTGAGCTCTGAGATAAATTCTTGTTTATATTGAGAGGCAGCATAGCAATAGAGGTTCAGAATGAGAACCCTGGAGACAGACTGGCTGGGTTCAGATCTAGGCATGGTTCTATACTAGTTCTAATCTTGGGCAATTTACTTAACTTCTCTGTGCTTTTAGTTCTTTACCTGGAAAATGTGAGTAATAATAACTCACATTATGTATGGTTAGATTAATACTTACAAAGTACTTTAAACTGCCTTGTTCGTAAGGACTCAGTACGTATTGGATGCTACTGTTATCATCATCTTCATCTTATTCCTAAGGAAGTATAAGAATAACACATGGAGCCTTAGACATACTAGAACTGTAAAGTCACCCAGAGTATCTTGTTGAGATCTGCTGACCTTGAATTCTGTTAGTGAAGACTGATCATCAGATACATGGCTAGTCTCGGAGGGATAGCAATTAGTAGCAAAGCCAGATTGAATTAGTGAAAAAATGGAATCATAGATGTGAGGAAATCAGGTGCATTTGTTTTTAAAAGCTACCATCATCTGTTTAGAAAGGTAACAAAAGCATATTAATTCATTTAAGAAAGGAGGAATTTGTTCCAGAAGTCTGGATCAATAGCTGGGGTAACATATTAAATAGAAGAAAACTAGCTTAGTGGGACCTTAATCAGGAAACCTATTTACTAAGATTTTAGTAGAAAGCCTAGGGTCAGTTTGTAAAGGTAACTGTCATAACATTCCCCAGGACCTGTTTATACTCAAGATGAGACTGGGGAGATTCTAAGAACAAGAAGAATTAGATAGATCCTGAGACTTGACTCAGTTTCCTGGCTGGGAGAAGTAAAAAAGAACAAAAGCAAAATCCTACATAGCATAGTGACACATGAAACACAAGTTTCTATAAGCTACTTAGGGGTTTAACAAAACAAAATAGTTTTATAAACCTTATTTTGCCTCAGGAAACTTCAGTTTTAATAAATGCATGTGGGAATGCCTATAGCTGCCTGTTTGAGTGATGAGGCAGATTGGAAACACAGTCTTAAAGGTAGCATTCAGCAGGTGAGGTATCTTTCTGGCAGAGGCTTTCCGGATTTGTAAATTGCTGGTCTGACTGTGTGCTCTGTGTGTACAGTTCATCAAGGTTCTTTCTTTGTACAGTCAGTCCAGAAGAGTCTGGGAAATAAAGCACCTATGGGGAGGGCTCCAGCTGTCAGGCTTTTTTTAACTTGTTAAGACTTTGAGTCTGCTGTTGGGTGGCCCTACTCAAGAGTGCCTTAAAAGGGCAATTACCAAATTATAGGCCTGATAAGTTATTAGACTTACCACGTAAAATGTATACCTATTCCCTGCCAGGATAAGTTGCTAATCTGAGTTCCTTGGGTTGGTGTCCACATAAGAGTAGATGAGATTTAGCCATAGTCATTTCTTTATTAATGGTGTTTATGCTCATAGCTCATGGAGAAATTTCTTATAAACATAGAAAGAACCGAGTGGCCTTTCCTGATACTTCCCTTTGGCCTTTGACTGCAGATTGCTGAGGTTATGAGCTAACCAACTTTTCCTTTTACTCCAGTTACTTGATGCCATGTTTGAATGTAGCAAATGTACACCCAGCCCCTTATAGAGAACAGAAAAACAGGGAAGCTCTAGAAATCTGAATGCATTAGAGTCCCACTGCCCACACCACACCACAGCACCTCCATGTAATAGCTTTGTGATGTTAGACAATTTCTTCAGCCTCTTTGACTCTCAGTCTTCTCACTAATAATGTATTGTCTACTTCACAGCTTTGTGAGGTCCCATCTGGGGTGGTTGAAAAAGGACGGGATAGCCAGAGATAGTAAGTACAGTACTCAAGGAGGAACTGTCCCACCCAAAATTCTACTTGTGCCTCTGCTAAGAAAATTGTTTTTTTACAAACCACTTTAAGAATGCTTCGCATATGGCCTGGCGCGGTGGCTCACGCCTGTAATCCTAGCACTTTGGGAGGCCAAGGCAGGTGGATCACGAGGTCAGGAGGTTGAGACCATCTTGGCTAACACGGTGAAACCCCATCTCTACTAAAAATACAAAAAAAAAAAAAAATTAGCCAGGTGTGGTGGCGGGCGCCTTGTAGTCCCAGCTACTCACGAGGCTGAGGCAGGAGAATGGCGTGAACCCGGGAGGCGGAGCTTGCAGTGAGCCGAGATCACGCCATGTACTCCAGCCTAGGTGACAGAGCGAGACTCTGTCTCAAAAAAAAAAAAAAAAGAATGCTTAGCATATACAGGCCAGCACAGGCCAGGCACAGTGGCTTACACCTGTAACCTCAGCGCTTTGGGAGGCCAAGGCGGGCATATCACCTGAGGTCAGGAGTTCGAGATCAGCCTGGCCAACGATGAAACCCCATCTCTACCAAAAGTACAAAAATTAGCTGGGCATGGTGGTGGGCGCCTGTAATCCTAGCTACTTGGGAGGCTGAGGCGGGAGAATCACTTGAACCCGGGAGGTAGAGGTTGCAGTGAGCCAAGATCGTACCACTGCACTCCAGTCTGGGCCTAGGTGACAGAGCGAGACTCTGTCTCAAAAAAAAAAAAAAAAGAATGCTTAGCATATACAGGCCAGCACAGGCCAGGCACAGTGGCTTACACCTGTAACCTCAGCGCTTTGGGAGGCCAAGGCGGGCATATCACCTGAGGTCAGGAGTTCGAGATCAGCCTGGCCAACGATGAAACCCCATCTCTACCAAAAGTACAAAAATTAGCTGGGCATGGTGGTGGGCGCCTGTAATCCTAGCTACTTGGGAGGCTGAGGCGGGAGAATCACTTGAACCCGGGAGGTAGAGGTTGCAGTGAGCCAAGATCGTACCACTGCACTCCAGTCTGGGCGACAAGAGCTAGACTCCATCTCAAAAAAAAAAAAGAATGCTTAGCATATTATAAGCATCAGTAAAAGTCTGAGCAAGGTATTATATATAGCTGATGGGGTTCTATTATTATTCATGAGCTAGGAATGGCCTTTATAGGTAGTTAGGCCAGTTATCTATTCTCTGCCAGTGGAAAAGTGGCTTTTTAAATTTTTTTTAGTTTTCAGATGGAGTCTTGCTCTGTCGCCCAGGCCGGAGTGCAGTGGCACGATATCGGCTCACTGCAACCTCTGCCTCCCGGGTTCCAGCGATTCTCCTGCCTCAGACTCCTGGGTAGCTGGGATTACAGGTGCACGCCACCAAGCCTAACTAATTTTTGTATTTTTAGTAGAGACGGGGTTTCGCCATGTTGGCCAGGCTAGTCTTGAACTTCTGACCTCCAGTGATCCTCCCACCTCGGCCTCCCAAAGTGCTGGGATTACAGGCGTGAGCCACCGTGCCTGGCCAAAAGTAGCTTTTTTAAAGCCAGAATCTCTTGTTGTTTTTATTGTACCTTAACTATGGACTGGCAGGTTATAACTGGTTGCAGTATTGCTGAAGGACATAGGTTCATTTTGTTTTGAGAATAAAGTTCACATAACATAAAATTTGCTGTTTTAACCATTACAAAGTGTACAATATAGTGGTTTTTTGAATATTCACATTGTTGTGTAACCGTTACCACTATCTAATTCCACAAAACTTTTATCACCCCCAAAAAGAAACCCCATATTTATTAATCAGTCACTCCCTATCTGCCCAGGACATATGGTCTTAAGGTGCTTTAATGAGATGCTGAAATGGACAATTGAGTCAACATCAGCCCTTAAAAACACTGTCAAATTATTTGGCCCAGAATAATTTACAGGGTAGATTTTTGGACCTTTGTCTGCATTAGAACAGAATCTTGGCCCTGCCTGTCAAAACTTCCCTAGCCCACACCGGTGCAGAGGTGGGATTCTCCTCTTCAGTCATGGGTCCTTGTCAAGTTCAGCCTTTTTAAAATCTAACATTTATGAAGCTCCTACTATGTGCCATACTCAATTGTTTTTACATGTATTTAACCTCAAAACAGTCTTTATACAGTAGTGTTATACTCTGGTACATAAATCTCCATGTTACTTGTGAGGAAATGGAGGTGGGAGCAGCTGATGAAGCTTTCCCCAAGCCACACCAGTACGAAGTGGCAGAACAGGTCATGTCAGGCTTCAGAGCCCGTGCATTTGTTCTCCCTTAAGAGAAGGTCAGCTCCACAGCCCCGTTAAACTGTTAGGAATGTTTCTCACCACTTTACAGCAGTGTAGGCGTATCAGTTAATCACTGTCATAATAATGCTGAGTAACTCCCAGCCACAAAACCCCAGTGACACGTGACTGTAATCGCTTAGCATAGGAGTCTCGATCAGCCGGTCCTGCTTGGGCTTGGCTGGATCAGTTCACCTTTGGGCCAGCAAGAGCTCTGCAGCATCTTTGCTGTTCCTGCCTACATATCTGGGGTCAGCTGGCTGTAGATTGATCTAGAATGGCCTCAGCTGGAATGACTGGGACAACTAGCTCTGCTCCACATGTCTGGCATCTCCCACCCTGAAAATCCTATTCTGAAGGCAGTAGGAAGGTGCAAGGGCAAGCAAGGATGGCCACACGGCACCTTTCAAGCCTCTGCTGACTTCAGGTCTGCTTAGACCCTACCAGCAAAAGCAGTCACATAGCCAGCCAGAGTCAGGGCTGGGAAAAATAGACTTTGCCTCATTAGTGAAGGGAACTGCAAGTCACATGACAAATGGAGTGGCTGCAGAGTGTGAAGGATGGAGCTATGAATGCCATCCCTCCACTACAGTAGGTCAGCACCAGTAATTTACTAACACTCAGTAATTACCAAGAGCCTTCTGTGTGCCTGCTTCATCTTCCGCCTTCTCTCTTGCCAGCTCTCTGCATTGTTCTCTAATTTAATGGATAATGTTGGTCATTCGATTTTTCACTTCCAAACCTTTTCCCAGTGCCATCCCTTCTGCCCGGAGTGGCTTTCTTTCTCCCTGAGCCTGACTCCCTCCTGCTTCTCTTCTGGGCATCACTTTCTTGAGGAAACAGTTGTTGATGGCAACCTCAGGCTTACCTACAGGCCTTTGTTAATGCAGTGGTGGTAATAATGACTATGTGATACAGTAATTATCATTTTATAACATCTTTATTGAGATATAATTAACCATAGTGTAACATTTACCCATTAAAAATAGACAGTTTAATGTTTTTGGTATATGCCCAGGGCTGTGTGTAGCACAACCTAAGTTTCAACCATTTTCATCAACCTGAAAAGAAATCTTATACCCACTAGCTGTCACTCCCCATTCTCTCCCGCATCTCAGCCCTTGGCAACCACTGATTGACTCTCTAGATTTGTCTATTCTGGGCATTTTGTTTAAACGGATCATGTTACGTGTAGTCTTTTGTAAGTGTCTTCTTTCACTTACAGTGTTTTCAAGGTTCATCCCTGTACATCCATCTATGTTAGTATGTATCAGTATGTCATTCCTTTGTACTGTGGATAATATTCTGTTGTGTGACTGTATCACATTTTATTCATTCACTAGTTGACATTTGCGTTCTTTTCCACTTTTGCACTATTCTGAATAATGCTGCTGTGAACATTCATGGACAGGTTTTTCTGTGGACATACGTTTTCATTTCTTTTGGATGTATGTGTGGGAGTGCAGTTGCTGATCATATGGCAATTCCATATTTAAGCGCACGAGGAACTGCGCGCCTGTTCCAAAACCATCCTGCCAGCAGTATACGAGGATTCCAGTTTCGCCATTCTTACTGACAGTTATCATCATTTGTCTTTTTATTTAGGCCTCCTGATGGGTATGGAGTGGTATCTCATTGTGGTTTTGATTTTTATTTCCCTAAAGGCTAATGATATTGAGCATCTTTTCATATGCTTATTATCCATTTGTATATCTTCTTTGGAGGAAGGTCTACTCAGATCCTTTATTCATTTTTGAATTGAGTTTGTCTTTCTATTATTGACTTTTAAGAGTTTTTGGGCCAGGTGCAGTGGCTCACACATACAAAACCAGCACTTTGAGAGACCAAGGCAGGAAGATCACTTGAACCCAGGAGTTTGAAACCAGCCTGGGCAACATGGCAAGATCCCTTCTCTACAAAAAGTTTAAAAATTGAGAAGGCATGGTGGTGTGCATCTGTGGTCCCAGCTACTTGGGAGGCTGAGCTGAGAGGGTCACTTGAGCCCAGGGGTTTGGAGGCTACAGTGAGCCAGGATCATGCCATTGCACCCCAGCCTGGGCAACAACAGAGTGAGACCCTGTCTCGAAAGGAAAAAAAAAAAAAAAAAGAAACAGAACAGGGCTGGGCATGGTGGCTCACGTCTATAATCCCAGCACTTTGGGAGGCTGAGGCAGGAGAATTGCTTGAGCCCAGGAGTTCAAGACAAGTCAGGGTGATGTGATGAGACCCTCACTCGCTATAAAAAATTAAAAAACTAAATAATTAGGTAGGTATGGTGATACATGCCTGTAGTTCCAGCTACTCAGGAGGCTGAGGTGGGAGGATCACTTGAGACCAGGAAGTTGAGGCTGCAGTGAGCCATGATCTTGCCCCTGCACTGCAGTTTGGGCAACAGAGCAAGACCCTGTCTCAAAAAAACAAAAACAAAGAGCTTTTCTATATTCTGGATACAAGTTGCTCATCAAATCTGTGATTTACAGATATTTACTTCCATCTTCCATATTTGCAAATGTATCTCCCGTCTCCATTTTGTGGGTTGCCTTTTCGCTTTCCTAATGGTATCATTTGCAGCACCAAAGTTTTTACTTTAAGTACACTAAGTCCAATTTCTCATATTCTTTCATTGCTTGTGCCTTTGGTGTCATAGCTAAGAAACCCCTGTCTACTTCAAGGGCACTGCTTACCCATTTAGGTCTGTGATCCATTTCAAATTAATTTTTCGAACAGTATAGTATAGTAACTGTCATTTATGCATATTTTCTCTACCAAACTGTGATCTTGAAGTAAGGACTGTTTTTTGTTTTGTTTTGTTTGTTTGTTTTTTGAATGGGGGTCTCATTAGATTGCCAAGGTGGAACTCCTGGGCTCAAGGGATCCTCCTGCCTCAGACTCCTGAGTAGCTGAGACTAGAAACACATGCTACCATGCCCAGAAGGGTGGTTTTTAAAGTTATCTTTGATAGCACCTAGCTCAGTATACAAACTAGGAGCTTTGCAAATGTTTATCAAAGAATGTGTGCCTGGCCCCTAAAAAGCTGCATTGAATGAGTTGTGTTTCCATATTCTCTATCAGCCTACATCAGAGTACATCAGGCTCACATTCTGTGAAGTTTGCTGCTTTATTTACTGCTAGTATGGACTTGGGGATATTATCCATTCTTTCATGTAACAAATATTTCTTGAATGTTATTTTAAGTGCCAGGCTCTGTGCTGGCCTTGTGGGGTGTTTCTGCGGCATCCTCTTCATGAGGCCCTTCTGTCTGCCATCACTTCCAGGGCCTCTCTTGTGCAACTGGTTTGTTTTTATGTTTTATATCGAATTGTACAGCTCATTATATTTTCTCTTTGACCTTGTCTGCCAGAAAGTTTTAATGTTGTTTCTAAAGAATTGGTTAGGAGCACATGCCATTCATTTTTGTATTACTCTCCCTCATGGTTTTGTGTTGTCATTCCTCTCTTTTTATTCTGTTTTCTTTACATGCTTGGCATTCTTTTTCTTTTTTCTTTTAAAAATGTATGTATATATTATCAAAAGTACCTCAAATATTTGTTTCAGAACAACACTGAGGTTCAATAAAAAAGATAAGAAAACAAGTTTTCTAATTGAGAAAAAGAAAGTGTTTATAGTTATGTCAATAAACTGTAATATAGCAGATACAGTTGTATATAGCCTATTTGTTTGTTTTATGCTAAGTTTGAAAGAAAAAGGTTCAGGAGATCGTTCTGTCTTCCATGAAGTCAGAAACAAGCTTGTGATAGCTAACCTGTTTAGCATTGTGAGGCAGCTATGGCATTCAGCAGTGGTTAGTACAAACAGAAGATGAACTCATGTAGTATTTTCGCTGCCTGAGCTATATTCGTGTGTATGTGCGCGTGTGTTTATAATACTTTGTGCTTCTTGATACTTGAACTCCCTTAGGTACTTGTTGCCAACTAGGTTCTTATGCCTCACCATAACCTTGTGGTTGCACATAATCTCCCAGCCAAAGGGATGGATCCCAGGTGAGATCATTGGCTCAGAATAGGAGCACAGGATAGGTGAGAAACAAGATTGGCTTGGCTGCCAGCAGCAAGGCATGCAAATTCACATTGGTCCTGGTAGAACCAAACCAGGTGGAACACAGGATTCTTAAGTAGAATAGGCATGGTGGTCACCTCAGTCACAGCAATGACTCAAGAAATTCAGGATCAACAAGGTTGCAGCTAAGAAGATGTGGGAAGGACTGGTTCCCATGTTAAAGGGAATGTTACTGAGCTGTTGTTCAGTTTTTGCCACCTAAGAACAGTTGTCCTGTGCCAAAATCAACCTTATCCCTGCTGTAGGATTCAGAAATCTTAAAGGACCTTGACTGGTTAGCAAATCTGCCTTTAAAAAACATTGAGAACCTTGGTGTCTAAGGCTGAAGAAGGAGTAGTGGCCTCTTAAATTGATAGAGCTTTTGGCCTGAAGGCCATGATTTCCTATGGAATCCATGTAGGTTGACTTTAGTGTCCTTTTTGACAGAGAAGAACTCGAGTTTCTATAGCTGAACTGTATTCCTCAGTGACCTACGCATGCTCTAAGCCTAAGCAGGAAGTTCACGCTGTAGGGAATCTGATAGGAAGTAAAATATTACAAGTTTCCCTAAAGCAAATGTGAAGTTAGGATTTCATTAAGCCATCATTGATAATAGTGAGATTTTAAACTAGAAAATATTTGTTTCCTTTAAGTATTGCTTTGATTCACGTTTAAATTAATTATTAGAAATATTAATATAGGGAATGTTTTACTTATAAATGACTGGTATTTATAAGCATGTGCCCCACCCAAACTGCTTGCTCCCATTGAATAGATGATACTTCAAAACAAACATCAAACCTTTAGAGAATGTGGAGATTCAGAAGTTTCAAAACCAGCAACTACATAAGAAGTTGACAGAGAGGGTTGGGTGTCAAGTGGTGCTGTACCAAACCCTCCAGGGGAATGGTAACTAGCAGTGACTCCAAAGAGGTTTCCATTTCTCTTTGTCACACTGCCTGAAATTCTGGCAGGTATCTCAACCCATATGCCTTTAATGACCAGCAAGAGGATTACATTTATATTTATAACAGCAAACAAAAACTATTGGCCTTGCCAACTAAAACATGTGTACAGACTCCTTGTAGATTATAGAATCATTGAGGCTGGAGAGTGAAGTGTGAATACTTCTGGGCACATCAGAGTGGTTCTTCACGGTGCCTTACTGTAATCAGGTGCACGTAGTGGGTAGGATGTGGCTGTCTGGTGTGACTTGATGTCCCAGGCTTGGCTGGGGGGCATAGCCTGCCACAGGGCACCACCAGCTTGGGAGTGTCTGTTCCACTGAACTTGAGTCATTGTTTAAGCTATGACGCCGTCACAATTCTAGCCTTTTAGTCTCTTTTGTTAAAAAGTATATTTTGCCATTTATGTAAGTACCTTCTAAATGTTTTTAGATCTCAAAGACGGAATTAGATTGGTTCCTTCAAGATTTGGAAAGAGAAATTAAAAAATGGCAGCAGGAAAAAAAAGAAATCCAAGAAAGACTAAAATCACTGAAGAAGAAAATTAAAAAAGTTTCAAATGCCAGTGAAATGTAAGTAATGATTGAAAGGCAGTAATTTTTATTTTTAAAAAATTGTGACTTTTGGTTATTTTCGCATTTTGATATTTAATTTTAAACTATATCAAGTAAAGTAAAAATGAATAGCTACTGTTTTCAGTGTTTGTCTCATTTTAAAAAGTATTCATTGAGTAATTATCTCACCTAAATTTTTTTCTAAACTTAACATTTTTTCAGATAAATTATATAAAAGTGAGAGTAGCATGGAACTGAGAATCCCCAAGGAACTGACTTCCTTGCGGTTTGAACACCATCCCTTTCTCTGGCCCTCTTTTTTCTTATCAGCAAAACATGGGGGCTGGTCTGAAAATCTAAGGTTCCTTTCAAAAGTAAGATTCTGTGATGATTATTTTATTTATAATTACTTTTATCCTGAATCTATAAATTATTAAAATTTGTCTTGTAGTGTGAATGATTTCATAACATGCACGGATCCTAGGAATGATTGTCAGGTGCACCAAGAGTGTGTTTTAAGATTCTCTATGATCCGTCCCTAACCTCCCTCTGCTCTAAACAGTGATAGGTCAAATTCTTCAGCTTGTTTTCTACCACTGTGTAAGAAAACACCCAAAAGTCAGTGTCTTGGTTAGTAGCCATTGTATTTGCTCATGGTCCTGCAATCTGGGCTGAGTTCAGCTGGGCCATTCTTCTGCTGGTCTTGCCAGGAGTCCTCGTGTGGCTGAATTTAGCTGGGTGGTGACTGGGGCTGGCCTCAGCTGGGATGCTGGGGTGGCTTGGTCTCACGTTTCTCTGTGTAGCCTCTCTGTGATTTTGATTTATGTGGTCTTTCCATGTGATCTCTATTATGATAGCCAGACTTCTTACGTGGTGGCCAAGGACTTCAAATGGTGCAGAAGTGGAAGCCACTAGGCCTCCTGAAGGTTCAGGCCCAGAACTGTCACAGCATCATCTCTGCTACCTTTTATTGCTTAAAACAAGTCATAGGCTTGGTCCAGATTCAAGGGCATGAATAATGGGAGGCCGGGTTCGTTGGGGGGCCATGCTACACATTCACCTTTCAAAGGCTTTTGCATTTTTCCATGCCGCATGCCATACGATCAGATGACTTTCATTACGAGTCTTGCCAGCATTGCATTTAGGCAGTTTTTAGGCAGTCCTCAAACAATGAGGAAGAGTAAAGCACTGCCTCAGAATTGTCACTCCCTGTGTCATGTCATTTTGATGATCAAAGTAGCTTCACTAGTAGAACACACTAATGGAAACGATAATGTCTGTAAAGGTTTTTATCTCTAATATTTGAGCCTGACCAGTCTTGGTCATTTTGTTACTAAAAAATGTGGAAATACTTATATTTAACATACTTTTTTATGTTCAATTCAGACATACTGTCAAACTAGACAAGGTAACTAGAGGCTGTTATGATAAGAAGAAATTTTTTTTTCTGTACTTGCATAAAAGTTAATTTCTGCTGAAGAATAAACTTTTTATTGTTGACTTTTTTCCATTTTATTAATAGATTTCTTTACCTTTCCTGTCACAATTTAAAGATAAACCATAGGCTTCTAAGTTTTTTGCGTTTTTTTTTTTTTTTT
>NW_012117154.1:703843-715568 GCF_000951035.1 Colobus angolensis palliatus
AGAGACAGGGTTTCACCATGTTAGACAGGATGGGTCTCGATCTTCTGACTTCGTGATCCGCCCACCTTGGCCTCCCAAAATGCTGGGATTACAGGCATGAGCCACTGCGCTGGGCTGGCCTTGTTTGTTTTTAAGATAAGGCTTGCCTGGGATTTCTAGAGGATCTTCTTCTAATATTTAGCACTTCTCTATGTGGGATTACTTTTCATTGAGTCCTTTTATCGTGTTCTATACACAGGTTTTGCATTTTTAATCCCAGGATTTTGATCCTTCCTGGTGCTTGCCTTTTGATTCAAATTTCAAACCCTCAGCATTGAACCAGAGATTGTGTGAATCACGGACAAACAGTTTTAGTGTATAGTTCTTCTTCTTAATTTTCTTTTTTCCTCTTTCTTTCTTTCTTTCTTTCTTTTTTTTTTTTTTTAAGTAGAGATGGGGTTTCACCATGTTGACCAGGCTGGTCTCGAACTCCTGACCTCAGATGATCCACCTGTCTTGGCCTCCCAAAGTGCTGGGATTACAGGCATGAGCCACTGCACCTGGCCTGCTTTTTACATTTTTCCATATAAATGCTTTAAAGCTCAATTTTTCTATTTAGATTTTTAGGTAACATCTTTAAACTTTTTGGATCTGTTTCTCAGAGATGCACAAAAGACATGAAAAAATGATTTCCTGGATGTTTCTGTGCTCTTGATCACACTTAGTATTCATTAAGAAATGACTAGAATGTAGAGCTCGTGACTGGTAAAGTGACACAAACCACAGGCGGCTATGAAAGAAGGCAGGGCTTCCATGAGATTGTTACCCAGTATTTGTCTATTTAGAGGAGGGAGGAAGTGTTTTACAAAAGAAGTAAAATAATAGTTAAACTGGCTTGTATTAGAAACAAGCGGCTTTAGTAAACAGAGATGACTGCAAAGGTATCTCACGGTAGCATGAAAGAAAAGGCAGAACCCGCCTTGTGCAGGGCATGGCTCAAGAATCGGGGATTCACACACTTGTTTTGAAGGATTATCAGTGTGTGTGTGTGTGTGTGTGTGTGTGTGCATGAATGCTTGTTTTGACTTTAAGTTCTGTTTTAAAGAGTAGAAGGCTGTTTTCATTTTGAATGAGAATCCACATCATCTCATTTTCAATAAGAATCACTGGTTACACTGATGATGATGCCACAGTACCTGTGTTCTCTGTCTCCTGTTGAAACCATCTCGAGCTGCACATCTTAGAGTGAGATAGGATGATTTACCTGTAAGCATGTGACTTACAGTGAAGAAAAAGGTGATCTGGAAGGAAAATTTCCCAAAAGGGAAATGACCTCAAATTATTTTCCTATTTAGAAGATACTAAAAAGGAAACAAGATGTAAAAAATATATATTACAAAATCAAGAAATGTTTGTAAGGATAAGGGTAGAATTTACTGTGTGGGAGTCTTGTTAAAAATTTTTTTTCAAAATTAATTAAAATTTGGTGATTATGCTTTTATAGGTATACCCAGAAAAATGATGGAAAGGAAAAGGAACATGAATTACATCTGGATCAGTCCCTTGAAATCAGGCAAATTAAGCTTAAGTTTATTTTTAATATCTTTTAATACTTATAATGCCAGGGGTACAAGCACAGTAGACTTTGAAATATATTGTTGCTTGTCTATTTCTTTTAAATAATTATGTTTCTGTTTTATTTCTATTTCTGTTGCATTTTAAAAATTAATTTATAAATATTCTTTGAATATTTAAATACTTTTATTTTACAAGATTTCTGCATTTATTTCTCTTTTTTTTTGGAGACGGAGTCTAGCTCTGTCACCCAGGCTGGAGTGCAGTGGCGCGATCTCGGCTCACTGCAACCTCCGCCTCCTGGGTTTACGCCATTCTCCTGCCTCAGCCTCCCGAGTAGCGTAGCTCAGGATGGTCTCGATCTCCTGACCTCGTGATCCACCCGTCTCGGCCTCCCAAAGTGCTGGGATTACAGGCTTGAGCCACCGTGCCCGGCCAAATTTCTGCATTTATTTCTCATTGTCAATATAGAAATACTGAATTTATTGCTGTCAATAACTTTTTTTGGATTAACTTGAAACTAAAAACATGTTTTAAAAACTTTTCTTTTGTGTTACTTGGAATATTCGTCTCCACTGTAGGCTGGTAGTTTGTTGCTCTTACTGCTCTATAATTATAGGTTCATTAAATTTTTATTATGACTCTATGCAAAGTTTCCCTTTAACCCTTGCTTGCTAATGGAAATAATATGTTTTCACATACTGGTAACTGTATGTTCAACGATAAGCAGTTGTATTCTGCTTTTCTCACTGAGTATTGTTTCATATGCACATTTCTATCCTTTTTTGAATAATTTTTTTTCTTTTTCCCTTTGGGTTCTGTCCTTGTAATATGTGTCAAAACAGAATTTCTGGCTCAAAGGATAGGGAATGTTTTATAAAGCTTATTTTAAAAATGTATTTATTTATTTATTTTTTGAGATGGGGTCTTGCTCTGTCACCCAGGCTGGAGTGCAGTAGTGTGGTCATGGCTCACTGCAGACTCCATCTCCCAGCTCAAGCAGTTCTCTCGCCTCAGCCTCCCAAGTAGCTGGGACTACCAGCACGCACCACCATTGTATTTTTTGTAGATACAGGGTTTTGCCATGCTGCCTAGGCTGGTCTTGAACTCCTGGGCCCAAGTGATCCACCTGCCTCGGCCTCCCAAAGTACTGGAATTACAGGCCTAAGCCACTGTGCCTGGCCTATATAGTTTATTAATGTCACCAGATTGTACTCCACCTACCCTCATAAAATGGTGAACTGGAACAGTGCCCTCACCTGATTCTTAGCATGCCCATCTAATGTGCACTTCCATTTCATATCTGCCTTTGATCACTTGTAAAGCACAAAGAGCACATTTGAGTCTGTGTGTTGTGTAGTAAAATATGAGATGAGAAACTGCTCTGGAAGATGTAGCTGAGGCTGTGGTGGTGCGGTTTCAAAGTTCATCCAGCCTGAAGCCTTTGTCATCTCACTGTGAAATTTTGTTCAAGAAGGTTTTTTTTTCCTTCAATATTTGTAGCAACACACTTACAAATGAGAAAATGAAAATAGAAGAGTGTATAAAGAAAGGGAAAGAGGATTATGGAGAGAGTCATCAGAGAGCTGTGGCTGCAGAGGTGAGTCCATGACACTTAGTGACCACTATGGCATTTGTCATTTGTTTTTGTGTTTCTTTAATGACATATGAGGCATAACAGACATTACTGAAAAGTGTGGTACATAAAGGATATCCTGTCACCCATAGTATATCCTCCCTAAAATGACTACTCTTTTTCCTTGTCTATAGCCTTGTAATGTTTTACCGGTATGCTTGTGTTGTTACTTAAATGCACTCATAGTGTACACCAAATTTTGTAACCTGCTGTCCTTATTTACCATCATAATTCGGTCATTTCCTATATTATACACTTCGAATACTTTCATCATATGTAATCAAGTGATGTACCATGAAGTAGCCAACTATATTTGCCAATACTTGGAAAGGAACTTGAAAATAATCCACGTATTAGGAGTACATTCCTCCCGCCCCTAGAAGAATATATAGCAATGTCAGTACACTGTTTGAGAAAACTACTGAGATGAAAATCAGAATAATGACATCTGACTGTATTTTATTTAGTTCCCGAAACATGATTCTCTATGTTTCTCTAGCTGAGAAACAAATGATATTTATTGGCATATGTGTCTGTGATTATTCTGGTAAAATAAGAAAAGGCTTAGTTTATACAGTCTGCAAACATTAGGCTTTTCAATTAAGAATTGACTACGCACCTGCTTCTAAGGAGAGGGAAGGAAAAAGAGCCAAAGTATGAATACTCTGTGGGTCCTACACCTGCATCCGTACTCCTGAGCTTGTTTAATTCCACCACCATTTGGTAAGCAGGTTTGCCTGGTGGGCCCTGTCAAGTTTACTGACACCTGGATTAAAAGGTTATTTGATGGATCATTTGGACCACAAGACCATTCTACATTTCCTGCAGTGATTCTCACAAAAATGGCCAGTTGGCTTGTGGGGAAGCCACAGAGAGCCTAAAATCTTAAAAGCATACCCCAAAGGCTTTTGATGCCCTTGCTGAGAACAGCTTCTCTGAGGCTTTTCTATTGCAGAGGATGCAGCCTTTATTAAGGGTTATTCTGCTGCAGGACCATAGGTAATGCACACTGGTGTGCACATGCAGTTAACCTGGCTCTGTGCTTATATATAGCTTAAGCAGAAAACCATGTACAGTTATTCATATCTGCAAAAAGAATCATGGAAGGTATGCATTTGTAATGTCATTTTGTTACTCTGTTTTCAAATCTCAAGTCTAATTCATGTTCACCTATGATATAATCAAGTTCTGGTGATTCTGTCATCATGCTTCATTTAAGGAGAAATGGGAAAGTGACTTGGAATGTTTAAGTTTTAACCTTTAAAATAGTTTCAGGCTGTCATTTGTAAAATACTTGTATGTCCTCTAATCTACTGGCAGGTATCCGTACTTGAAAACTGGAAGGAGAGTGAAGTGTATAAGCTACAGATCATGGAGTCACAAGCAGAAGCCTATCTGAAGAAGCTGGAGCTGATTAGCTGGTAATGCAGTTTCGTGGGTGTTCTTAGCACGTCATTTAGAAGATAAAGCTAGGACCATTTGAGAGAAACATTATTTTGTATTAGGACCATTTTATTTTTAATAGTTATATAATTGATACATGTTCAGTTGTAGAAAAGTTAAGACATACAAACAAAAAAATCACTCTAGAAATGGCGATAGCATTTCTATTTTGGAATACATGAAGTGTTTGAAAAAATGAAAATTTGTGAATTATTTTTACTAAATAGTATATAGGAAATTTCTTTTCATATTGGTAATTACATTTCTCCAACTTGATTTTGAAAGGTTGGGTAGTATTCGAGTATAGAAACATGTCATGATTTATCAAACACTGCTGTGCTGGGACAGTGAAGTTGTTTGTGAATTTGTGTTAATATAAGCCACCCTGCAGTGAGCATCCTTATAGTTAAATCTTTATGCACATTATTAGTCATTTCCATGCAGTAAAATTTTGGAATGAAGATCACATTTTCAAGTCTTTTAAAATTTTTTGCCAGGTTGCTTTCCTAATAACTATTATTTAACAGTCTGTATGACAGCATGTGAGAATGTTACTACAAAGTATATTCACACATGTTAAATTTTTTTCAACTCTCCACATAATCTCCACCTGTTTTGTTTGTTTGTTTTTTTGAGACAGAGTCTCACTCTGTCGCCCGGGCTGGAGTGCAGTGGCGCGATCTTGGCTCACTGCAAGCTCCACCTCCTGGGTTCACGCCATTCTCCTGCCTCAGCCTCCCAAGTAGCTGAGACTACAGGCACCTGCCACCACTCCTGGCTAATTTTTTGTATTTTTAGTAGAGACAGGGTTTCACCATGTTAGACAGGATGGGTCTCGATCTTCTGACTTCGTGATCCGCCCACCTTGGCCTCCCAAAATGCTGGGATTACAGGCATGAGCCACTGCGCTGGGCTGGCCTTGTTTGTTTTTAAGATAAGGCTTGCCTGGGATTTCTAGAGGATCTTCTTCTAATATTTAGCACTTCTCTATGTGGGATTACTTTTCATTGAGTCCTTTTATCGTGTTCTATACACAGGTTTTGCATTTTTAATCCCAGGATTTTGATCCTTCCTGGTGCTTGCCTTTTGATTCAAATTTCAAACCCTCAGCATTGAACCAGAGATTGTGTGAATCACGGACAAACAGTTTTAGTGTATAGTTCTTCTTCTTAATTTTCTTTTTTCCTCTTTCTTTCTTTCTTTCTTTCTTTTTTTTTTTGTTGGAGTCTTGCTCTGTCATGCAGGCTGGAGTGCAGTGGCGTGATCTCGGCTCACTGCAACCTCTACCTCCTGGGTTCAAGTGATTTTCCTGCCTTCTGAGTAGCTGGGATTATAGGCGCCCACGGCACGCCAGGCTGATTTTTGTATTTTTAGTAGAGACAGGGTTTCACCATGTTGGCCAGGCTGGTCTCTAACTCCTGACCTGGTGATCTGCCTGCCTAGGCCTCCCGAAGTGCTGGGATTACAGGTGTCAGCCACCACGCCCAGCCCCTTCTTCATTTTCAAGATTTAATTTTTTTCATTAGAAAACTTTTCTGATTAAAAGTAAACTAATATGCTGATTTATAATACAGGACTAGTACAGCTGAGGTTGAGACCAAGTGGTGGTCAACCGCCTGTACTAAGCACCCGCCATAGGCTGCATTGCAGCTCATCTGGGAAACAAAGATAATCTCAGACTCATTTCATCTAATAGTATCAACTCTTCCAATAAACCGTAGAATATACAAAGATTCTTTCTTCAGGATGCCATGCTAACTCTGCCTCCTCCACCAAAGTATAGAAACATAGAAAAGGGGTAAAAAGAGGCCAGGCGCAGTGGCTCATGCCTGTAATCCCAGCACTTTGGGAGGCCGAGGCGGGCGGATCACAAGGTCAGGAGAGCAAGACCATCCTGGCTAACACAGTAAAACCCCGTCTGTACTAAAAGTACAAAAAATTTAACTGGGCATGGTGGCTTGTGCCTGTGGTCCCAGTTACTCGGGAGACTGAGGCAGGAGAATGGCGTGAACCCAGGAGGTGGAGCCACTGCACTCCAGCCTGGGCAACAGTGCATGACTCCGTCTCAAAAAGAATGCTCTGGTTTTTCTTCAAGACGTATGATGAGGTCTTACTGTACCCACAGATTGGTAGTGTTTTTGATCTTCTCAATTAGGAGTAGTCAATTTATCTGTCACTTTCAATAGACCAGATTCATGAGGTGCTGAGATGATACATTTATCTCAGGCCCATCCTTTATTTTCATAGTAAGGTAATGATTAGGGTTTGATTGGAATCTTTTGAATGTTTCAGACTACCTTTTTAAAAAATCTTTAAATGCAGATGCTGGTTTTAATATTAAACATAAAGATGTTAAATGAAGAGTGGTCAAACTTTTAAATTTGGGAAAAGAATTTAAAATTCAGGAGACTTACTTTCCCTCTGCCCTTCAATTTTAGAGTTTTTGTTATATTAATAATTAAAATTTTCTAAAGTGTCTCTAGTGGCAAATTTACAAGATAAGCAATCTTTAAAAATAGTTGGGTTTTTTTGTGTGTATGTGATCATGTTAAATGTATCTTTCTCTCATGTTTAGATGTTTATTTGACCATAAGTGCTTTTAATGTTTTAGATTTCTAAAGAAGTTTTATATTTTACTTTTTCAGTGATCCTGCAGCGTATCCTGACATGGAGTCTGATATATGTTCATGGGAATTGTTTCTTTCTAATGTTACAAAAGAAATTGAGAAAGCAAAGGTAAGTTGTAAAAAACATCTTTTAATCCCATCAAAATCTTTATGATAGTTATAATTCTCAGGAGGCTAGTGTCATATTGAAACTATTTCTTTTTTATCTATTATTGTCAATAATTTTTTTTGTTGAAAGTATTATGAGCTTTTCATGGAAGCAATGGTTTTGTTTTTTATTTTTTATAATTTGTTTTGAGATGGAGTTTCACTCTTGTTGCCCAGGCTGGAGTGCCATGGTGTGATCTTGGCTCACTGTAACCTCCACTTCCCAGGTTCAAGTGATTCTCCTGCCTCAGCCCCTGAAGTAGCTGGGATTACAGGCATGTGCCACCATGCCCGGCTAATTTTGTTTTTTAGTAGAGGCAGGGTTTCTCCACGTTGGTCAGGCTGGTCTCCAACTCCTGACCTCAGGTGATTTGCCCGCCTCAGCCTCCCAAAGTGCTGGGATTACAGGCGTGAGCCACCGTGCCTAGCCTAAAGTAATTGTATTGTCTTAATTAACCATCTTGACCTCTGCCTTGATTGGTAAGATTAGAGGAGTTACGTTTGAAAAGGCTTTGGAGCATTTGGATTAATGAGGTCTTATTTTGAATTTCCTTACAAGACAGTTATGTTTCATTTATAACGTATAGGAAGAAACAAAGTATTAATTGACAATTGTGGTTTTCCCACACTTTACTTTCTACTCACAGTCTCAGTTTGAAGAACAAATTAAGGCAATTAAAAATGGTTCTCGTCTCAGTGAACTTTCTAAAGTGCAGATTTCCGAGCTTTCATTTCCTGCCTGTAACATGGTAAGTCTAACACATCTTTTTTAAAAAAAAAAAAAAACCATAATTCATTTGTTAACTAGCCAAAGTAGTTATTTGTTGTTATTCCCTAGGAGTGAGGATGAGATTGGTTAATAATTGCCTCAATGTTTCATTATTGGTGCTACTGATGAACCTTTTAAGCTTTATAACATTCTTATATAAAATAGATCAGTCTTTCTGCATCTGTATGAGGAATGGACTGAGGTGAATACACCATTGCTACCTTTCTATCACTCTTCTGTAGCTTGGCCTGTCTTCTGTCTTTGCGTGTGTGTGTGTGTGTGTGTGTGTGTGTGTGCTGTATATGTATTCTTTGAATGAATAATCCAGGAGTAGCAGGTGCCTGTGATTCAAGCAGGACCCTATCACCACCTCAGATCATACTCTTATTCCTAGATATTTGGGGCATAAGACCAAAATCTAAAAATTAAGAGGTTTCCTCCTCAAATACAGAATAAAAGCTGCTATGCCTGAGACATACAGGGCTTTGTGGGTCTGGCACATCATATTTTACTACTTGTTTGAGGTATTTGCCAAATCTTGTGAATAACAGTGAATAATCTTGTCTTTTTATTTTAATATGCACAGCACAGAAAAGAAAAGCATTAATTGCATTTTGTGGACTTTACAACATGGCTAAACCCACATTTCTTAGATTTGGACACAGATAGATGCTTAGTAAATACTAAATTGAAATGAATTAGGCCCAGAGGAGATCAGACCATAGGAATTTAAAGTTAGATCTTGTGAGAAAACTTAGGTAAAAAAGAAAAACAAAATTAAAGGAGGACTGTATGTGAGAGTTGAAAGATATAAGTTCCAGAATGTTGTGACAGGACAGTGAAATCTTCTGGTTCCTAAAGACAGAGGAGACTCTCTCCCAGCACCTGACTTGCACCCTCCTACTATTGCCAGATCTTTGCCTGGGCTGTTCCTGGCCTGGACCACTGTCCCCGCTCTGCATCCTGCCTTCCCCTGAAACACCATCAGGGGCTGCCCTCTTTTGGCCTCCCACTGTGGCCCTTCTCTCACGTGCATTAGATCTCAGCCTGGCCTTGAATGTCTTTCTCACCGGTACCTTGCACAGTAAACATCCAAACTTACTGTGAATTCATCTGAAAAAAAAAAAATGAAGTGTAGAAAAAGTGTGACCACCCTGAACTGAGTAAAATATTCTGTTGAGATCCAGTTTTTTCTCTCCATTGAATGTGCAATTTTAGTTAGAATTACACTAAAGGGCACTTATCATTTATCGTTTTTCTAAGTTCGTATAACAACAGATACATAGAGAGAAAACATTGGCTCTCAATAGGATGTTTTACTATTACTTTGTAATCCTAGCTTATGTTATTTTATAAATACTCAAAAGAATTTTCATATTCCAAATTCTGGGAACTCTTATTGTGCCAGGAGCTTTAGTAATAAATGTGCCTAAAAATTATTTACTTTGTATCTCATTTCTCCCTCATTCATTCATTGGGTAATTAGTGGTGATAAAGATTGTGGGCTGTGCCCTCAAAGTGCATATGGACTTAGGGAAAGACAGACTTTAAACCCATCATTACCTGCAGCAGAGTGAGGTTTCTCATGGCAGAATGCTGGAGCAGCTTGAATTAGGGGCCACTAACCTAATCTAGAAGTGTGGCCTCAGCGGAAGATTCCCAGTTGGAAGTCTCTCAGAGACGGAGATCTGCAATAGGAACTTACCAGACAAAGGAGTGGGAGGGGTGTGTTTGGACGGTCAGAGTTCCAGATGGAACACACAGTGCACCTGGAGCCTAGAGAGATAGAGAATACACTCCTTTCATGCTGTAATAGAAGCCCAGTATGACGCAGGGGCAGAGCCAAGGGAGCCTTCTTCTGTAAGCTGTGTTACAGCAGTTTGGACACTTCTAGCTTCATTAGACCAGACAGGATAGGTCTCAAATAAGGTAACAGCAGCAGAACAGGAGTCCCTCCTTCTTCATGGCTTCGCTTTTCATGGTTTCAGTTATCTGCAGTCAACCGCAGTTAGAAAATACTCAATGGAAAATTCCAGAAATATGTAATTTGTAAGTTTTAAATTGCGCACTGTTTTGAGTAGCATGATGAAATCTGGAATCTCACATGGTCACACCAGGGACGTGCCTCCTCCCTTTGTCCAGTGTTTTCATGCTGTTGCTACTCCCTGCCTGTGAGCCACTTAGAAGCTGATTTGGTGACCAGATGAACTTCTCACGTTACCTCAGTGCCTATGTTCAAGTCACCCCTATTTTACTTCATAGTGGCCCCAAAGCATGGGAGTAATGATGCTGGTCATTCAGATATGCCATAGAGAAGCAATATACTGCTTCCTTTAAGTGAAAAGCTGAAAGTTCTCAAACTAATAAGGAAAGAGAAAAGATCGTACCCCGAGGTTGCTAAGATCTACGGTCAGAACAAATCTACCGATGAAATTGTGAAGAAGGAAAAACAAATGCGTGCATAGTATACATAGGGTTCAGTACTCTTTGTGACCTCAGGCATTCACTGGGGGTCTCAGAATGTATCCCTGAGGATTACAGGGAGCTACTGTGCTTTTTGAAGATGAGCTTGCCACTAATGTGGGGGAGTGTTGGGGAGGGGCTTGAGTGATTTCCAGTTGTTCGATTATCAGCCTATTGGCATCATCCTGTCCTGGATAGGGCGTGGCAGTAGGGGTGGAGGGAAGAGAACAGATGTGAGAGGTGATTAGGGGTACATTTACAGGCGCCATGCTGCTCAGGAGACCAGGCCCCATGTGTCCACGTGGAAGTCGAGGGTGAGTCTTGGGCTTCTGTCCAGGAGTACTAGGGGAAGAGCAGGACTGGGGAGGCTGCCTGAGGCTGGTTTCCAACACATTGACTTTGAGTTGTCTTGGAATCACCCAAGTGGATTTGCAGATTTAGATCTCAGGAAAATATTCTAGACTGCAAACTTAATATTCTAGACTGCACACTTTTAAAAAGTTTCAGCCTCAGGCAGCCACATGGGGAGGAGCGTCAGCACTGCAGGTGTGGACAGAGGCCTGAGAGCTGCCAAGAGAGATGGCAGGGAAGAGGAGGCAGCCCGCTGGGATGGAGACAGCTCTGGGGAGTGTGGTGGCCATGATGTTGCATCTGTCAGCTACAGGGTTTAGCTCAGAAGGGGAGAAGTGTAACCAGGTAGAGGCTGAAGGAGGGCCAGTAGGCAGGCGAAATGGTCTCATCTTACAGAGAAGATAGTGACTTACAGAGATAATTATTTAGAAGTCTGAAACCTCCTACTCTTCTTCTAATAACTAACAAGTTATTATCAAGAATTCTTTTAAAATGAAAATATTTAATTCATGGTATCAGGTTTCCTGTGCACGGAGCCTCTCGGCTGCATTATTGTATTTATTCATCGACCTTTGCCCTTGGGCGTTTCGTCCTTTTAATTCAAGGGAAGCCCTAAGTGATCCTGGTGTGGTGTGTTCCTCACAGGTTCATCCCGAGTTACTCCCTGAGTCTTCAGGCCATGATGACCAAGGGTTTGTGACTTCTGCAAGCGACGTGACTGGAAACCATGCAGCA
>NW_012117154.1:715618-736527 GCF_000951035.1 Colobus angolensis palliatus
AGAGACAGGGTTTCACCATGTTAGACAGGATGGGTCTCGATCTTCTGACTTCGTGATCCGCCCACCTTGGCCTCCCAAAATGCTGGGATTACAGGTGTCAGCCACCACGCCCAGCCCCTTCTTCATTTTCAAGATTTAATTTTTTTCATTAGAAAACTTTTCTGATTAAAAGTAAACTAATATGCTGATTTATAATACAGGACTAGTACAGCTGAGGTTGAGACCAAGTGGTGGTCAACCGCCTGTACTAAGCACCCGCCATAGGCTGCATTGCAGCTCATCTGGGAAACAAAGATAATCTCAGACTCATTTCATCTAATAGTATCAACTCTTCCAATAAACCGTAGAATATACAAAGATTCTTTCTTCAGGATGCCATGCTAACTCTGCCTCCTCCACCAAAGTATAGAAACATAGAAAAGGGGTAAAAAGAGGCCAGGCGCAGTGGCTCATGCCTGTAATCCCAGCACTTTGGGAGGCCGAGGCGGGCGGATCACAAGGTCAGGAGAGCAAGACCATCCTGGCTAACACAGTAAAACCCCGTCTGTACTAAAAGTACAAAAAATTTAACTGGGCATGGTGGCTTGTGCCTGTGGTCCCAGTTACTCGGGAGACTGAGGCAGGAGAATGGCGTGAACCCAGGAGGTGGAGCCACTGCACTCCAGCCTGGGCAACAGTGCATGACTCCGTCTCAAAAAGAATGCTCTGGTTTTTCTTCAAGACGTATGATGAGGTCTTACTGTACCCACAGATTGGTAGTGTTTTTGATCTTCTCAATTAGGAGTAGTCAATTTATCTGTCACTTTCAATAGACCAGATTCATGAGGTGCTGAGATGATACATTTATCTCAGGCCCATCCTTTATTTTCATAGTAAGGTAATGATTAGGGTTTGATTGGAATCTTTTGAATGTTTCAGACTACCTTTTTAAAAAATCTTTAAATGCAGATGCTGGTTTTAATATTAAACATAAAGATGTTAAATGAAGAGTGGTCAAACTTTTAAATTTGGGAAAAGAATTTAAAATTCAGGAGACTTACTTTCCCTCTGCCCTTCAATTTTAGAGTTTTTGTTATATTAATAATTAAAATTTTCTAAAGTGTCTCTAGTGGCAAATTTACAAGATAAGCAATCTTTAAAAATAGTTGGGTTTTTTTGTGTGTATGTGATCATGTTAAATGTATCTTTCTCTCATGTTTAGATGTTTATTTGACCATAAGTGCTTTTAATGTTTTAGATTTCTAAAGAAGTTTTATATTTTACTTTTTCAGTGATCCTGCAGCGTATCCTGACATGGAGTCTGATATATGTTCATGGGAATTGTTTCTTTCTAATGTTACAAAAGAAATTGAGAAAGCAAAGGTAAGTTGTAAAAAACATCTTTTAATCCCATCAAAATCTTTATGATAGTTATAATTCTCAGGAGGCTAGTGTCATATTGAAACTATTTCTTTTTTATCTATTATTGTCAATAATTTTTTTTGTTGAAAGTATTATGAGCTTTTCATGGAAGCAATGGTTTTGTTTTTTATTTTTTATAATTTGTTTTGAGATGGAGTTTCACTCTTGTTGCCCAGGCTGGAGTGCCATGGTGTGATCTTGGCTCACTGTAACCTCCACTTCCCAGGTTCAAGTGATTCTCCTGCCTCAGCCCCTGAAGTAGCTGGGATTACAGGCATGTGCCACCATGCCCGGCTAATTTTGTTTTTTAGTAGAGGCAGGGTTTCTCCACGTTGGTCAGGCTGGTCTCCAACTCCTGACCTCAGGTGATTTGCCCGCCTCAGCCTCCCAAAGTGCTGGGATTACAGGCGTGAGCCACCGTGCCTAGCCTAAAGTAATTGTATTGTCTTAATTAACCATCTTGACCTCTGCCTTGATTGGTAAGATTAGAGGAGTTACGTTTGAAAAGGCTTTGGAGCATTTGGATTAATGAGGTCTTATTTTGAATTTCCTTACAAGACAGTTATGTTTCATTTATAACGTATAGGAAGAAACAAAGTATTAATTGACAATTGTGGTTTTCCCACACTTTACTTTCTACTCACAGTCTCAGTTTGAAGAACAAATTAAGGCAATTAAAAATGGTTCTCGTCTCAGTGAACTTTCTAAAGTGCAGATTTCCGAGCTTTCATTTCCTGCCTGTAACATGGTAAGTCTAACACATCTTTTTTAAAAAAAAAAAAAAACCATAATTCATTTGTTAACTAGCCAAAGTAGTTATTTGTTGTTATTCCCTAGGAGTGAGGATGAGATTGGTTAATAATTGCCTCAATGTTTCATTATTGGTGCTACTGATGAACCTTTTAAGCTTTATAACATTCTTATATAAAATAGATCAGTCTTTCTGCATCTGTATGAGGAATGGACTGAGGTGAATACACCATTGCTACCTTTCTATCACTCTTCTGTAGCTTGGCCTGTCTTCTGTCTTTGCGTGTGTGTGTGTGTGTGTGTGTGTGTGTGTGCTGTATATGTATTCTTTGAATGAATAATCCAGGAGTAGCAGGTGCCTGTGATTCAAGCAGGACCCTATCACCACCTCAGATCATACTCTTATTCCTAGATATTTGGGGCATAAGACCAAAATCTAAAAATTAAGAGGTTTCCTCCTCAAATACAGAATAAAAGCTGCTATGCCTGAGACATACAGGGCTTTGTGGGTCTGGCACATCATATTTTACTACTTGTTTGAGGTATTTGCCAAATCTTGTGAATAACAGTGAATAATCTTGTCTTTTTATTTTAATATGCACAGCACAGAAAAGAAAAGCATTAATTGCATTTTGTGGACTTTACAACATGGCTAAACCCACATTTCTTAGATTTGGACACAGATAGATGCTTAGTAAATACTAAATTGAAATGAATTAGGCCCAGAGGAGATCAGACCATAGGAATTTAAAGTTAGATCTTGTGAGAAAACTTAGGTAAAAAAGAAAAACAAAATTAAAGGAGGACTGTATGTGAGAGTTGAAAGATATAAGTTCCAGAATGTTGTGACAGGACAGTGAAATCTTCTGGTTCCTAAAGACAGAGGAGACTCTCTCCCAGCACCTGACTTGCACCCTCCTACTATTGCCAGATCTTTGCCTGGGCTGTTCCTGGCCTGGACCACTGTCCCCGCTCTGCATCCTGCCTTCCCCTGAAACACCATCAGGGGCTGCCCTCTTTTGGCCTCCCACTGTGGCCCTTCTCTCACGTGCATTAGATCTCAGCCTGGCCTTGAATGTCTTTCTCACCGGTACCTTGCACAGTAAACATCCAAACTTACTGTGAATTCATCTGAAAAAAAAAAAATGAAGTGTAGAAAAAGTGTGACCACCCTGAACTGAGTAAAATATTCTGTTGAGATCCAGTTTTTTCTCTCCATTGAATGTGCAATTTTAGTTAGAATTACACTAAAGGGCACTTATCATTTATCGTTTTTCTAAGTTCGTATAACAACAGATACATAGAGAGAAAACATTGGCTCTCAATAGGATGTTTTACTATTACTTTGTAATCCTAGCTTATGTTATTTTATAAATACTCAAAAGAATTTTCATATTCCAAATTCTGGGAACTCTTATTGTGCCAGGAGCTTTAGTAATAAATGTGCCTAAAAATTATTTACTTTGTATCTCATTTCTCCCTCATTCATTCATTGGGTAATTAGTGGTGATAAAGATTGTGGGCTGTGCCCTCAAAGTGCATATGGACTTAGGGAAAGACAGACTTTAAACCCATCATTACCTGCAGCAGAGTGAGGTTTCTCATGGCAGAATGCTGGAGCAGCTTGAATTAGGGGCCACTAACCTAATCTAGAAGTGTGGCCTCAGCGGAAGATTCCCAGTTGGAAGTCTCTCAGAGACGGAGATCTGCAATAGGAACTT
The DNA here is from genome assembly GCF_000951035.1 of Colobus angolensis palliatus. NCBI lineage: Eukaryota > Metazoa > Chordata > Mammalia > Primates > Cercopithecidae > Colobus > Colobus angolensis. Next base: position 719,491 of record NW_012117154.1, read on the forward strand.
ACCAGACAAAGGAGTGGGAGGGGTGTGTTTGGACGGTCAGAGTTCCAGATGGAACACACAGTGCACCTGGAGCCTAGAGAGATAGAGAATACACTCCTTTCATGCTGTAATAGAAGCCCAGTATGACGCAGGGGCAGAGCCAAGGGAGCCTTCTTCTGTAAGCTGTGTTACAGCAGTTTGGACACTTCTAGCTTCATTAGACCAGACAGGATAGGTCTCAAATAAGGTAACAGCAGCAGAACAGGAGTCCCTCCTTCTTCATGGCTTCGCTTTTCATGGTTTCAGTTATCTGCAGTCAACCGCAGTTAGAAAATACTCAATGGAAAATTCCAGAAATATGTAATTTGTAAGTTTTAAATTGCGCACTGTTTTGAGTAGCATGATGAAATCTGGAATCTCACATGGTCACACCAGGGACGTGCCTCCTCCCTTTGTCCAGTGTTTTCATGCTGTTGCTACTCCCTGCCTGTGAGCCACTTAGAAGCTGATTTGGTGACCAGATGAACTTCTCACGTTACCTCAGTGCCTATGTTCAAGTCACCCCTATTTTACTTCATAGTGGCCCCAAAGCATGGGAGTAATGATGCTGGTCATTCAGATATGCCATAGAGAAGCAATATACTGCTTCCTTTAAGTGAAAAGCTGAAAGTTCTCAAACTAATAAGGAAAGAGAAAAGATCGTACCCCGAGGTTGCTAAGATCTACGGTCAGAACAAATCTACCGATGAAATTGTGAAGAAGGAAAAACAAATGCGTGCATAGTATACATAGGGTTCAGTACTCTTTGTGACCTCAGGCATTCACTGGGGGTCTCAGAATGTATCCCTGAGGATTACAGGGAGCTACTGTGCTTTTTGAAGATGAGCTTGCCACTAATGTGGGGGAGTGTTGGGGAGGGGCTTGAGTGATTTCCAGTTGTTCGATTATCAGCCTATTGGCATCATCCTGTCCTGGATAGGGCGTGGCAGTAGGGGTGGAGGGAAGAGAACAGATGTGAGAGGTGATTAGGGGTACATTTACAGGCGCCATGCTGCTCAGGAGACCAGGCCCCATGTGTCCACGTGGAAGTCGAGGGTGAGTCTTGGGCTTCTGTCCAGGAGTACTAGGGGAAGAGCAGGACTGGGGAGGCTGCCTGAGGCTGGTTTCCAACACATTGACTTTGAGTTGTCTTGGAATCACCCAAGTGGATTTGCAGATTTAGATCTCAGGAAAATATTCTAGACTGCAAACTTAATATTCTAGACTGCACACTTTTAAAAAGTTTCAGCCTCAGGCAGCCACATGGGGAGGAGCGTCAGCACTGCAGGTGTGGACAGAGGCCTGAGAGCTGCCAAGAGAGATGGCAGGGAAGAGGAGGCAGCCCGCTGGGATGGAGACAGCTCTGGGGAGTGTGGTGGCCATGATGTTGCATCTGTCAGCTACAGGGTTTAGCTCAGAAGGGGAGAAGTGTAACCAGGTAGAGGCTGAAGGAGGGCCAGTAGGCAGGCGAAATGGTCTCATCTTACAGAGAAGATAGTGACTTACAGAGATAATTATTTAGAAGTCTGAAACCTCCTACTCTTCTTCTAATAACTAACAAGTTATTATCAAGAATTCTTTTAAAATGAAAATATTTAATTCATGGTATCAGGTTTCCTGTGCACGGAGCCTCTCGGCTGCATTATTGTATTTATTCATCGACCTTTGCCCTTGGGCGTTTCGTCCTTTTAATTCAAGGGAAGCCCTAAGTGATCCTGGTGTGATGTGTTCCTCACAGGTTCATCCCGAGTTACTCCCTGAGTCTTCAGGCCATGATGACCAAGGGTTTGTGACTTCTGCAAGCGATGTGACTGGAAACCATGCAGCACTTCACAGGGATCCCAGTGTGTTCTCTGCCGGCGATTCCCCAGGGGAGGCTCCTTCTGCGCTGTTGCCAGGGCCACCCCCTGGTCAGCCTGAAGCCGCCCAGCTGCCAGGGCCAAAAAGGGCAGCTCTGTCAGAACGAAGCCCTGTGGCTGATCGGAAGCAGCCTGTTCTTCCAGGACGTGCTGCGCGTTCAAGTCAGTCTCCAAAAAAGCCGTTCAATAGTATTATTGAGCACCTGTCAGTGGTATTCCCGTGTTACAACAGGTATGAACAGAAAATGACTGTGACTGTGTTCAGTACTTTATTGAACTGAGGTTTCCTGATCAGATAAAACCAATTAGGTGTTAACATGAAAAGGGTTGCATAATGGTTTTGCTCAGAAAGACAGGTGCTACATTTCCTTCTTTTTGTAAATATAGAGATAAGTATTTTCAAATAAATTGGTGGGTTTTTGTTTTTGTTTTTGAGACAGAGTCTCACTCTGTCGCCTAGGCTGGAGTGCTATGGCATGATCTGGGCTCCCTGCAACCTCTCCCTCCCAGGTTCAAGTGATTCTCCTGCCTCAGCCTCCTGAGAAGCTGGGATTATAGGCATGCACCACTAAGCCTGACTAATTTTTATATTTTTAGTACAGGTGGGGTTTTACCATGTTGGCCAGGCTGGTCTCGAACGCCTGACCTCAAGTGATTCACCCGCCTTGGCCTCCCAAAGTGCTAGGGTTACAGGCATGAGACACCACACCCAGCCCCAAATAAATTTTTTAATATGCATATGTAAATTGAAAACATTGACCACTGGGTAATTAACACTCATCAGAACCCATGACAATTTGCTAAGATTTTGATGAGACCAATAGCATTGTCTAAAACTAGTGTTATAGAATCAATAAATGAACTGCAAAACAATAATTTTGCATCATTTGGGGGGACAAAATTACATTTAGCAAAGAAGGCAGCAGCAATTTATACCTTGTTAGATAAGACCTCTGATTTGTTAGAGTGTGAGGTTGAAGAATAGATGGAATTCCATAGTGAATGGGGCATGTGGACATGTTAACAAGGGGTCCTTGTGAATGTGGGAAAAAGCTGCCCTTAACTGAGTGAGCGAGAGCTGTAAATAGGGTTGGGATGACGGCAGGCTCTTTAGTAGCATTTCTGCCTCCACCTCTGGTTTCTGCTGTTCAGGTTGGTGCAAGGAGGGCAGAGTTGCCTCTTGTCTCAGCTGTGAGAGATGATAACATAGAGGCAGTGTCTCTGAAGTGCAGCTCGGAACAAAGGACTCTACACTCAGGAATGACCTTTGGCATCTGCCCTATTATTTCAGTTTCTGAGACAGTGTTAATTAGAAGCTTCAGAACTGAAATTTGTAACAGTGGAGCAGTTAAAATATGATTAGCCAGCAGGCGAGGTGGCTCACGCCAGGCTGAGGCAGGTGGATCACCTGAGGTTGGGAGTTCGGGACCAGCCTGGCCAACATGGTGAAACCCCATCTCTTCTTAAAAAATAAAAAATACAAAACTCGCTTGAACCCAAGATACAGAGGTTGTGGTGAGCAGGGATTGTGCCACTGCACTCTAGCCTGGGTAACAGAGTGAGACTGTGTCTCAAAAAAAAAAAAATAGCTCTGCTTTTTAGATACAGTTATGGTTGTTATTAGTAGTCTTCAAATTAATTTTGTGTGCATTTATCTTTGTGTCTTTGGGTTGGGCTGTTGGATTAATATTGGTGTGTAACATTGCTTAGCAGTAAGGAACTTTCTGTTGTCACTTAACACTCACTGTCCCTTTCAGCACCGAGCTTGCTGGTTTTATTAAAAAAGTGCGAAGCAAAAACAAGAACTCACTCTCAGGATTGAGTATTGATGAAATTGTCCAAAGAGTGACAGAACACATTCTAGACGGACAGAAAAAGAAAAAGGTATTTTATCCAGATGTTCCACTTCATCCTTATTTATAAAATATGAAAAGTGTTTAAAAAAAAAACAAAAACATCAAACCAAAACCTAGAGAGCAATGTACTAAAGACAGAAGATGGTCAAGTTGTTGGATAACTGAACTTTGCTTCCCTCTTGTCCCCCCACCCTGCCCCACACCCCTCTTGTCTTCACAGCCAAACCCAGGAAAGGACAAGAGGACTTATGAGCCCAGCTCTGCCACCCCTGTGGCCAGGTCCTCCCAAGGCCCACCCTCGGCGGTTGTTGCACCATCACCCAAAACCAAGGGGCAGAAAGCAGAAGATGTCTCTGTGAAGGTTGTATGTAAAACTGTACAGTTTTGTTTTTTAATGAAAAACAAGAAGCAAACAATTTTTAATCCATGATTTAGCCCCATTCATTTCTAGACCTAATTAATTTGATCCTAACATTAGAAACTGAATTTCAGTGTACTTGAATGTGTCCAGTTAGAGCAGTCAGTGAATGGCCAAGGTCATGGTCTCTGCTCTGACACCTTGGGTGCCCAGCATGGAGAGAAGTCACTGCACGTGAGTGACAAGGGTTCTGACCACTGTGGGGGATCTGGGCCTTCTCTCTCTTGCTCTTGTTTTGCTGCAGATGGTCAAATACGTGAACTTTGTACATCCAGTGTGGTATTTTGAACAGTTGGGGAAATAATTTTTGAATAATTTTCTTCTGTGTAACCATGGCTTTGGAATTGCACAGATTGGTTCCATCACTTATTAGCAATGAGCCCACATCCCGCTGCTTGCCCAGGCTGTGGCCTGGATCAAATGCTGCTGTAGGATGACTGGGTCAGCTGTGTGCTCCAGAGAGCCTACTTGCTGTCCTTGGCCTCTTCCTCTAGTGCCTGAAAAGGGACACTGGAATGGGCTACACTTGCCTGGAATTCTGTGTAGTGATCTAAGTTGTTTTATTTTCCTTTTACACAGTAAGAATGTTTACATTTACATAGAACATTTCATAAAATACTATAATATGATCTGAATTGATAAGGCAATATAATTATTTTAATTTATAATAAGGAAACTGAGGCACAGAGCGCTCACATAGCTTGCCAGTGTTCACTTGACTGTTTGAAGACTGGAGGTAGCTCAGAGTGGGCCTTTCGACTTGTGTGTGCCCCGTGTAATTCATCCTCACCACCGGGACTGGCTGACGTTGGAACCATGCGGTAGGGACCTCGGGGTGGCTGCAAGAGGGCCTCTCACTTGTGTGGCTCGGGGCTGGGGGCTCTGGATGGAATTCTGGTGTCAAGCAGACACCAGAATTTTTCTCTTTGTCCATCTCTGGTGTCAGAGTATAACCAACATCCACAGGAGGAGAGTTACAGGCCCCGTAATCTTCTCAGCAGGGAGCCAGCGGTAGGAGATTGCACAGAGAGTACTGGTTTGCTAACTTGAGTCGGCATTGAGTCTTTTGTAAACTTAGGTTTTTATTCCTCCCATACGTTTTCACTTTCCACTACCCTTTGGAAACTTTCCACACCGCACACACTCAGCTCCAGAGGGTCTCGGCCCCACCCACACCCAAGTGAGGGAGCTTCTGAGCATGTAGGGCATTCCTGCAAGACCTGGCTCGAGTCCTTCCTCTCCCGGGGAGTTCCCCGATGGGTCACGTGCACTGTGGTTCTTCACCCAGGCAGAATTCCCAGTCACGTGTGTGGGTGTGCATGCGCACAAGTCAATGTGTTGTGTGGCCACACCCACCCCAAGATAGACCGTGATCTCCTGGAGAAGAGTTCCCTTTTTGCTTCATGATGGATGTTTGTAGTAATGAAGATACAAAAGCTGACTTACTGAAACTTCACCAAATTGTATGAGAAAGAAAAAATGTATTCAAGCTGGGACCTAATTTGATAACCATAGTTTGTTAGAAGTATTAATTTTTAAATTACAAAGTATTACATACTCACAATAGAAAATACAAATAAAAAGGGCATTTAAAAACCCACCCTGTAATCAGTATTACCACTTTGATATATATTTTTCTAAACTCTTGAATGCATTTATATGTGAATTAGTCGAAACTGAATATGCTAGTCATACTTTGTTCTCTGAGGGGCTGGATTTTTTGGTTGTTTTCCTTTTTTTTTTATTGTGGTTGTCCTTTTTTTCTTTTACTTAGAAATATACTGTGCCCATCTTTTCTAGGAAACAGAAAACTGTGAAGTTAAGTGTATGTTTTTTTCAAACTAAACCTGGCTCCGAGCTTTGCACTGGGCATTGGAGAGGCCTTCACTGGCTCTTCCCCAGTCTGGCACTTCCTCTTCTTCCCTGACCCTGGAGTCATGGGCAGCAGTGGAGGGGCGTGAACCCTCCTTCTGCAGCATCTGTCCCATCTCCTCCTGGGCCAAGTCATGCCTTGGGAGAGACAGCAAAGCCCTGGACAGCAGTTCAAGGTCTTTTCAGTCCTCGGTGGTGCGCCCAGTACTACTCCCTGAACTTGATCCCACTACCAGGGCTGCCCACATTGGCCCGCTCCCTCAGCAGGGCTTTTTAGAGCATGAGTTTGGGCTAGGTTTTCCACCACCTGCTAAGGACCCAGATGGGACTCATTTTGTGCCTTCAAGGTGCTCGGAGTTAAGAGGCAGTGAGCTAGAATAGAAGTTAATGATGCAGTATAGGGTAAGTGCTGTGAGAACTGTGCCTGGAGTCCCAGGCGACACTCCGGTCTGCTCTCACATCGAAAGCACTGTCTGTGCTCACCAGACTGTGAGCTGCTGAGGCCGGAGCCCTCCATTCATCTCTGTGTCCAGCAGCCCACACCGTCCCTGCCCATAGATGTTTGCCGGATGAGCCATCCGTTTGTTTTCTTTTGATTTGCACAAGTAATCCATGCTCACAGAAACTAGAAAATAGTAAAGAAAAAGATTAAATCTCCCTTACCCTGAGGCAACCACTGTTAACTGTCTAGGCATGTATGTATACACGCAGCCTCTTTATTAAAAAGTGAGTTATATATGATACATGCTGTCCTGCTAGCTGCTTTCATTCAACAGGCTTTTGGGGCCAGCTTTCTATGTCAGGGATTATGGGCTTCCGTCATGATTTCCCTTTTGGCTACACAATAGCCCATTGTGTGGATGTGTTGGAATTTACCACCCTCAACTGTTAGATGATTAGATGAATGATGAATTCACACCATGCCATGTGATTATCCTGTACTGTACTTTAGGTATGGTAATCTTCACCTGGGAATCTTTTAGCCACATAAAACAGTTTTTTCTCTGAGGCAATTAGAACTTTAAAAGTATACTTTTTTTTTTGTATTTTTATATTTTTTCTTAAGAAACGCTACTAAAAAGTAAGTTGTTTCCTCAGACTGTTTAGCTGTAACTGTGAATAATTTGCCACCCTTTGTGGCAGAAGATTTTGAAGGAAGAACTCTTGTCATAAAAACAGCTGTCGTTGTTCTGTATTATTCAGGTGTGTTTGTTTCCACAGGCACCGGGTGCAAGTTCCTGTGAAATATGCCACGAGGTGTTCAAATCAAAAAACGTGTGTGTGCTCAAATGTGGGCACAAGTATCACAAAGGGGTAAGAGCTCTTTTTGGCCATCTTTACAGCATGCATTGGGACCATCAAGTATTTTCAAAATAAGAAAGGAATTGTTTTCTAGTCATCAGTATTTATTGTGCTGTCAAACCATTTTCTTTGCAAACCTCCCATGTCATTGTTCAGTGCCTCCCTGTCCACACACTAGCGCTGCCGGAGGGGCAGCTCCGCAGACTGTCCTTTCCATCCCGTGTGGGGAGAGGGGAACGGCAGCTCCAGCCACTTGTTGCTGAGATTCGAAGCAGTATTGGTTCCTTGAAAGGTGATTTCTTACACACTTGACTAAACGGAGAAACAGTGAAACCATTTTTTTGACTTAGTGTAGTATATGAAGTCAATTTAACATTTTAGAGGAGAAAAACTAAACCTAGCTGAGTCCCTTCTGCCTGACCTGGGGACAGTCCTGCTCGTACCATTCTGGGATCTGTGTGTGAACTGTCATGGTGTTCTAGGTACCGTGAGCATTTGTGTGCACCCCTGCTGCTGGGTTAGAACAGATCAGGTCTCTGCCATGGGGATTTACTAATCCCTTGGAACGGGATCAATACAGCATACTCACTGAAAGGAACTGAGACCACTTGCCGAGTCTCTCTGGTGTGGCGTGCCTCCTTTGGGTACAGGGTCTTATGTCTGGGCCGGCTGACTGTCCACAGCCTCTGCAGTGTGGGCAGCAGCAGCAGGAGTATGGCATGCAGGCTGGAGGGCTGTTCCAGAGCCAAGGGCCAAGGCCAGGCCAAGGGATGGGCTAAGAATGAGTGATTGGGTCATAGGGCTGAGAATGTTAGGCTCTGGAATTTGGTGCAGCTGAAGTGGAAGAGCCGAGACTGGAACCGGGGCTTAGGGCAAAGCCACCCCCTGAGGCCAGGTTGGAGGCCCAGAGCACTCAGGATCTGACCCTGAGGTGGGATGGTTTGCAGCTGGGACTTCGTCCACACTCTGGCCTGAGCGGGCGTTGGTGTCCCTGAGTATTGGGCAGCTCCAGGCCCAAGAGACCAAGGGCAAGTGAACCACGCCTGCCAAGGAGCCCAGCAGCACAGGGGAGCTAGGCTTCCTCGTGGTCCTGAAGGCATCTTCTGATTTTGTTTTCTCCTTTTCAGTGCTTTAAGCAGTGGCTTAAAGGGCAGAGCGCTTGCCCGGCCTGCCAGGGTCGTGATCTCCTGTCAGAAGAGTAGCCTGCACTTCTGGAAGAGGCTGGCCCGGTGAGAATCAGGAGCCACCTTCCCGCTCCTCTAGGTAGTCACACTTCACTAAAGCGTCATCCACCAGTACTGGTGTTGAATCGGAATGACAATTTCCTGCCACCACTGGCGTAAAAAACAAACATTTGAAGACCCTTGTGTGTTGTGTGTCACAAAGCTAAATACGTGGAAATCGTTAATATCGTTGAGATTAAGTAATTTCCCCACTCTGAGTGAATACTTTGATGATGGCCAAGCAGTGGCTAATAAAACGACGGCTACCACACTCGTGGGTCGCTGGGGCTGCGCGGGGCTCTTTGAGGTGGGTGGCTTCTTCTAGAAAGTACTGTGAGCGCCTCGAAGTGCAGTATTCTAGTGATAAGAATTCTTAACATGTCCAAGCACCCCACGTTTGTTCCCCTTTTGTGTTTGAAAAACCTTTTCTAGTAGCTCGGCAAGAGAGATGATATGACTTTTTAAATTTTTTACAAGAGTCTGTATTCCTGAAAATATGCCTATATTTTTCTTCAAAGATTCTGCATTTTAAGAATGGGCATAAGCAAACTACATTTTAATAATTTATAGTTAATGTTAAAATATTGGCTGATTTAGACCAAAAGATTCAAATCTCCTCTTTGTGAAATCCCATCTGCATTTGATTTTTTTATTATTTTACGTTCCCCCGATAGATTGTTTTAAGTGTTTACTTTTCATCTTTTATAGATGTAATTTGATTTTCAAAAATGGTTAACACTTTTTGATTAGTATCGACTAAGACTTTTTCCCCCTGGAATGGAGGCTGTGTGTCCATCATCCCAGCCCCCGGTTGGAGCCTGCTCTTTGAACTCTGCCGCCCTCCTCAGTAGCTTCTGTCCTCTTTCATGAGTCAGCCAGCAAGTGCTTGGGATCCGCATCTAGCCGTGCTGAGCACACAACAGGCTGTGTGTGGAAATGGCCACCACCCTTCTCCTTCCCTACCCCACCACAAAAAGAGAAGCTGTGTCTTTAGACAACCCTGAGGTGTCTGTGTTACAGTCGCTCTGTGTTTGACATTTGTGTAAAGTATGCATGCAGTCTTAAACTGTGGTCTAAAACAAAACTATAACTGCATTAGAAACCATGAAAAAATTAGATACTGTTTTGTGAGTTTTATATAGTGGTAAATATAGAACCATGAATTCTGGACACATTCCATTTCTCTCCAACATGAAGGATCAAAAAATGTTTTTCAATGTGTTCTTTGTTCCACTGGATACTTGGAGTCATGAGTTTATGAGCTGATTTGGTCACCTTCCTCTGCCTTTATTCACCATGAGTTCTGATGTCTTAGTGACTTAGTTCGTAGAAGCTCACGCCTTAGTTTGAAACATTCTCCACGGTGGTCCCCAAAACATTGTCTGCATATTCATAAGAATTGAGCGCTGTGGGTGTTAACGTGCATAAGGATCAGTTTGCAGCAGCAAGTACAAAAGGAGAAGAGGAACATCGTCAAATGAGTGTGTTTTGTACATAACTTCAGATACTTGTGAACATGCCTTATATTTGTCCAACAACTGTCAGAATAAAGAACATTCTAAAATGAGAAGTTCACTGTCATTCTTGTCCATTCTTTCTTAATTTAAAAAATGCATTCTCCTGGAAAACTTAGGACATGTATGTAATGCTAACATTTTAAGAGTGCTTTCTTCAGGAAAGAACAGCCACGCCACGCTGTGTCTGAGTAGTCTGACCAGGGATCTCAGGGCATTTTAGGGCCTGGGCCAGAACTTTCCTTTGTGCCTGCATAAGATCGACTACTTCAATGTGTGAATGGCATTCACACAGAGATGACAGAGTTTACTTCTTACGGCCACATTAAGAGAGTTTTCATGTGAATACATACAAAGATGTTGAAGATCAGGTTTTTGCCTTTTTTTTTTTTTTTTTTTTTTTTTTTGAGGCATTTGTGGATTTATGGGCCGCCGAGGCTGTCGATGGGGTTTCCTCTTTAGAGGGGCTTCTGGGTGTGCGGAGCACTCTAAAGACAGCGCATTTTCACAATCTGTCTTCTGTTTATTCAAGTGTATTCAAAGTATTATCAGTACAGATTTTTAGTCTGATGGCATTTAATTTAAAGCAATGACTATTCCTTAAGAATATAGATTAGTTTTCCCTGCTGAACTGCTTAATCTATGTTATGAGTAATGGATAACCCAGTATAAAGTTGAAGTGGTGCCCCAGCAATGCAAAATGTCACTACGGTTTTAAGACTACGGAAGTGGCCCCACTTATTAGGGATTTTGATTTCCAGTTTGAGTTTGTTACCCATGGTCAGCCGTGGTCTGAAAATAGGCGAGTACAGTGCAGTACAATAAGATATTTTAAGGGAGAGAGAGACCACACTCACATAATCTTTATTACAGTGTAATTGTTCTATTTTATTACTAGTTCTAGGTGTTCGTCTCTTACTGTGCCTAATTTATAAATTAAACTTCATCATAGGTATATATGTATAGGAAAAAACATTGCATATGTGGGGTTTGGAATTATCTGTGGTTTCAGGCATCCACTGGAGGTCTTGGAACGTATCTGCCACGGATAAAGGGTGTGTGTGTGTGTGTGTGTGTGTGTGTGCGCGCGCGCGCGTGCATGCACGCAGTGGCGGCAGGTGGTTAAAGTGATCAACACACTGCAGACTGAAGCAATAAAACTATTTTAGAGTAGTTTTTGTAGATGACTGGAGAAGGGGATTAAAGGAAACAGTGGGAGACACAATAGCAAAGATGGAAGTTCATTCTGTCCGCTGAGGTACTTAGGAGGCTGAAAAAGCAGAGGCCATAAAGTGATAGGATGGTTGGTCAGAATGAGGACCAAAAAACCATCTGTAGTATGACCTCATGAAAGAAATGGGAAATATGTTTAGGTATTTGAAACACTTGTGCAACACACTTAATTGAAAGAATAATTGTAAAAATAATTGGTCATCCATCGTGTCTAGTTCCTTTTTATTTTCTTCACACTGGTGTGATTGGCTGAGAGGAGAGGTCCGCATTTGGTCACCATATACCTTATGTGCTTTGCTGGGAAGAATGGGCAAGGCCTGCCACAGGCACCACTGAAAACTGGGAACCATTCATTCAGCAAGTGTGCATTGAGTACCTACCACCCTGGCTGGGCGCCAGGCTAAATGTTTTGATACAACAGTAAAGGAGACAAGGACCCCATGAAACATGTCTTTCAGTTGAGTAGACACCAACAAACAAATACATAACGTAGCTTCAGGCAATGAGAAGGGCTCAGAAGGAGAAGCCAGGAAGGTATACAGATGAGTAAATTCCTAGTGAAGTGCTCAGCACAGTGCCTGCACACAAACTCGTGATAACCGGAGCTAATAGAACTAACACTAAGATTAAGGGCCTGGAAATTGCACGGGAAAGAGTTAGGACGGTACAGTAGGAAGCCTCCGTTAGGTGAGGAACTCCACTTCCTCAGCGTGGCCTACACTGGAACACGATCCAGTGGTGAAAAGAGCAAGAAGAAATCAAATCACCTCGAAGTCATTTTGGAAAATAACAGCTTTGTTCCTGAGATCTCCCTGAATTGACTTCAGGAATATTGTGATTCTACAGCAATGGATCATTTCACCTTTTGGCTTTCCCAGATGACCTGACTGAGCAGTTTTGAGTCAACCTTTCCTATCCAGTTTGGGTTCAGGATCAGAGCCCTGTGGTGGGCTCACTGGGGGGTTGCCCTGGAGTATTGGTGTGGCCGGGCAAGGCTCACTGTAGTGGAGGTGTGTAGTCCAGACTCCCTGGCTTAGGGTGAGAACTGTTTCCACTTATTCCATCATCGCCTCCACATTTTTTTTTTTTTTTGAGACAGAGTCTCGCTCTGTCACCCAGGCTGGAGTGCAGTGGCACGATCTCCACTCACTGCAACCTCCACCTCCTGGGTTCAAGCAATTCTCCTGCCTCAGCCTCCTGAGTAGCTGGGATTACAAGTGCATGCCACCACAGCTGGCTAATTTTTATATTTTTAGTAGAAACAGAGTTTTATCATGTTGGCCAGGCTGGTCTTGAACTCCTGACCTCAGGTGATCCACCTGCCTCAGCCTCCCAAAGTGCAGGGATTTATAGGCATGAGGCACTGCACCCAGCCCATCGCCTCCACTTTATACTCCTGTTCTCCCTTTAAAGGTGAAAAAAGATAAATATTACTTAGCAAGAATACAGAAATTAAACAATTTAAACCAGAAAATCCTAATGAGTCATCGGTCAATCAAGTCAGATCGATAAACCATCAAGGCAAAAAAAAGACTTTTAGCTACTTAAGAATAATAATTTGGGGGCCAGGGCCTGGTGACTCACGTCTGTAATCCCAGTACTTTGGGACGCTGAGGTGGGCAGATTGAGCTCAGGAGTTTGAGACAAGCCTGGGCAACATAGTGAAACCCTGTCTGCAAAAAATACAAAAATTAACTAGGCATGGTGGCACATGTCTGTGGTCCCAGCTACTTGAGAGGCTGAAGTGGGAGGATCAGTTGAGCCCGAGAGGCGGAAGTTGCAGTGAACCGAGACTGCACCACTGCACTCCAGCCTGGGTGACAGAGTGACTCTGTCTCAAAAAACCAAGAATAATTTGGGATTTCCATATGAAAATAAATGAAGCTTGACCTCTCACAACATATACAAATGTCAATTTCCAATGGGTCACAGTCCTCAATATGGAAAGCAAAATAATGCAGCTTCTACAAGAAAACAGACAATCTTCCTGCCCCTGGAATAGGCAAAGATTTTAAGGAGGCACTAGCTCCAGGAACAAAAAGTTGATAAACTGGATTTTGTTGCACTAAGAACTCTTAAGTTTCCATTGAGAGAGTGAAAAGGCAAGCTATGAAGTGGAAGATGTTGGTAATCCACACCTCCACCAAGACTCCTCCAGAATGTACAAACAACTACAAATTCAACAAGAAAAAGATAACAGTATATTAGAAATAGGCAAGAGATGTGAATAGGCACTTCATGAGTATCCAGATGGTTTGTAGGCATTTTGATAGCCACATTTGTTCAAAATCCATCACCAAGGAAATATAAATTAAAACATTGCTGGCAGGGTGATAGGGTTTGGATTCGTGTCCCTACCCAAATCTCATGTCGAATCGGAGGAAGGGCCTGGTGGGAGGTGACTGGATCATGGGGACAGATTTCCCCCTTGCTGATCTCATGACAGCGAGTCCTCATGAGAGCTGATAGTTTAGAAGTGTGTGGCGTTCCCCCTTGGCGCTCTCTCCTGCCCCCATGTAAGTCATGCTTGCTTCCCCTTCACCTTCCTCCATGACTGTACATTTCCTGAGTCTCCCAGCCATGCTTCCTGTTAAGCCTGTGGATCTGTGAGTCAATTAAACCTCTCTTCTTCATAAATTACCTGGTCTCAGGTAGTTCTTTATAGTAGCATGAGAACGGACCAACACACAGTATTTTAAGTTGTCTTGAAGTGTCCTGGTTCTAGCAGGTAGGATCCTGTACTTAGCAAGGACCTGTTCTGCTGTTCTCCGGGGCATGGGTGAAGGTCTGGGGTGTGAGAGGCTGCAGTGAGCTGTAATCACACCACTGCACTCCAGCCTGGGGGATAGAGTGAGACCCTATCTCAAAATACAACAACAAAAAATTTAATTATATATGCACTTACATCAAAAACCAATGTACTCCTGATTACCTCAGCTTATTATGTTGGGGTTATTGATGTCTATAGTATCTGTATGGTGGAAATACCGTATAATGCAACTCTTCCCAACTCTATGTTTAGTGGGGTCACACTGGTAGCTTGAAATCAACCACTGTGGGAGTACTTACACCACAGTCATTGGCAAATGCTGCTTTGCTTCCCTGAAGAAGCTGGTAAAGCCTGGAGTTCTGCTGGTCTGACGGTGCTGGAGATGTCCTTGATACCTTTCTCATTTCACATTTGAAATGGTGATTCAGGCACTGAGCAAACCCTGCTGGGATGATTTCTGCTGAGGGAGCTCCTTCCCACTGCTCTTTGGCAAGGGTCCTCACTTCCCCTGCCACCGCCTGGCCTTGCCCAGTTCTCTGCCGTCCTGGAAAGGAGACACTGCTCTCTGCAGCGTCTCTGCCCCAGAGACAGGCCGAGTCTGTCATTGCATCAGCCTCTTAGTGGTTCCTTGGGAGCCACTCCCAGCCTTGCCACAACAGGTCCTGTGCTACGAAACACCAAGGAAGGCCCCTTTCTGCTGCTGGCCAGGCCCTGCCTGGGAGGGTGCATGTGAAAGCAAAGCAGGTCTGTGTCAGGAGTGCCCAAGAAGCCACCGGGAGGACACCTCCACGCCAGAGGTCACTCATCTTACCTCCCAGAGGAAGGACCGGGGCCGGTCCCTTGGCCTTGCCAGGAGAGCCTCCGCAACGAGCAGCTGGTATGTGTTACAGGGCTCCTGTGGCAGGCACTTCAAAGAGACAAGCTTGCTCTCTGTAACATGTGCCTTTGTGTCAAACAGACCTGTCATTGTTTTCAACAAATACCTTGGGACTCCAGTGCATAAATACCATTCTGGGTTTTTCCCCCACGCTCCGTTTTTCAGAAGTTATGTATAAAGGCATTCTGCCTAATTCCTTCAGTCCTCTATTTCAGTTTCTGTTTATTTGGTGTGATAGAAAGCTCTTAATTTAGATCTCCCCGTCGCCAGTTCCAAGAAATCTGCCACCAGCTCCAAGCTTCATGTCCTGAAGTGCCACCTCATTCCCGCGGGGTGAGCCAGCGGCCTCTGAAAAGAGGAAGCCATTGAACAGATCACACTGTGCCTCCTGCCGCTGGCCACCGCCCCAGCGCCAGCATGACTCCGGCTTTGATTGGGGCCTCATTGGAGTCCACATCGCTTTTGCTTCCAGTTTCCAAACTGCCACCACCTCGAAACTGCCAGACCTTTGAAAGCTGAGGCACAGTGCCTTACCCTTCCTTCAGAGGACTGTCCAGCTCCCCCTCCTCCCTCCCCGACGGGGGACCTCTCCTAAGGGAGGGGTCTGGTGTCCTCAGCTGGCTCCTCTCCACCTTCGCTTCTACCCGGGGGCTTCAGTACATCTGGCTTTATCTCCGGGGTGAGCCATGCAGCCCTGGTCATCTGGACGGGCCACTGAACTCCGCACATTCACCTGTTCACTGGCTCATCCATTCATTCATCCGGTCTCCCATGCACTGCACTGTTCTAGGTGCTTCCATACAAGGGGGGACAGAGGAGACAATGGAAGGCCTCAGCACTGCAGGAGGGGAGACGGATGTCATCTACAGTCGCACAATACATAGGAGGTCACGGGTGATCCCGAGGAAAATGGAGCTGGGAAGGGGATGAGGGAGTCTGTTTGTCTAAACTTGACCCAGGTTTAGACGGAAGCCAGGGACAGCGTCATCTGAGTGCAGCCTGAGGGATGAGGGAGGAGGGATGGGGGAGGAGGTAAGGGAGGGCAGGGGGCGCGGGCAGTCAGGCAGAGAAGCCAGAGGAGCAATGCCTGGCAGGGTGTCTCCAGAGCCCTAAGAGGCCAGAGCTGCTCTTTGATTGGGGGATTGTACAGAGGTGGAGATTCCCAGGGGGCGGATGGGGATGGGAGGGGGGTAGTGGCCTGAGCCTGGCAGCTCGGGGATTCATCCGGCAGGCAGTGCAGCTTGTTGGTCAGCCTCATGAAATGCTGGTTCCACATGTGGCCTTAGACTCTGGGGACTTGGTCTGGGGCCAGGTAGGGGGCATTTCTGATGCGATGTCACCTGTGTTACTCTATCCATCAGGGCCTGATGGAGCCCCTGCTTCCTCCAACACCCCCACCCCCTTTCTCCCATGGCTTAATATTGACCTAGTCAGGCCTGCCAGTGGATCTACCCTGCAGGGCCATGGGAACACCCATGGATCCCCAGTCCTGGCCCAAGCACCTGCCCTCACTGCTACCTGCCCCAGGCCATCAGCCTCATTCTCACTTGACCTCCTCACACCTGGTTTCACTGGAGCCTGAACCAGCCCCGCAACCCCTTCCCAAGCTCCCATCTCCCCCTGCCACAGCCTTGCTCCCTGCAGCAGGGGCCTCAAAAGTTAGTCAGTCTCTTGGAGCGCTGGGATTAAATGAATGTGCCTTGCCAGCAGCAAGGCTGGGGGAGGGGCGCCCGCCATTGCTGAGGCTTAAGTAGGTAAACAAAGCCGCTGGGAAGCTCGAACTGGGTGGAGCTCACAGCAGCTCAAGGAAACCTGCCTCTCTCTGTAGACTCCACCTCTGGGGACAGGGCTCAGCTAAAAAACAACAGGGGAAGCAGCACAGGCCTGTGCAGACCCGAAGGACTTGGTCTGACAGCTTTGAAGAGAGCAGTGGATCTCCCAACACGGAGGCTGAGATCTGAGAAGGGACAGACTGCCTGCTCAAGTGGGTCCCTGACCCCTGAGTAGCCTAACTGGGAGACATCCCCCACTAGGGGCACTCTGACACCCCATACCTCACATGGTGGAGTACATCCCTGAGAGGAAGCTTCCAAAG
>NW_012117154.1:741751-772690 GCF_000951035.1 Colobus angolensis palliatus
TATACATATGTAACAAACCTGCACGTTATGCACATGTACCCTAGAACTTAAAGGATAATAAAATAAATAAATAAATAAATAAATGTGCCTTGCACATACTAGCTGCTCAGTAAACACAAAAAAACTCAACCCAGGCTCCAGAATAAGAGTCACACCCCACAAGCTGGCTGTGGTGGCCTCTGAATCTGAATTCCCACCTCCATGTGACCTTCCTTAAGCCCCTCCAGCCCTCCTCTTCACCATCTCCCAACATGATATTTACTAATGGCCATTTCAGGTACTGTGTTACCTGTCCTCAAACACTGTAGCATTTAATTTCCCCAAGTACCCTACGAAGCAGAGATTACTCTTGCCTGCATTTTACAGACAAGGAAATAAACCTAAAAGGTTGAGTGATTTCCCCAAGGTCATGTAATTGGAAAATGTCAGGATTTGCACTTGCTAAGCCAATTCTCTCTTCTAGCCATTCTGCTTCTTCCCCTCAATACAAAACCCACTTGTCCCCCAAGGTTCAGCTCAGGTTCCCATGCCAAAACAAAACCTTCTCAGGCATACAGGCAGCAAAAGCCTTGGAACCCCCATTTACTACTGCTCGCCCTCACACCACGGCTGCAGTGGGTGTCCCCTTCATGTTAGCTCATGAGGCTGATGCAAGGCAGGTGAGACACAAAATCGGGGCTTAGCCTGGGAAGGTTCTTGGCTTCACCCTGGAAAGAATTCAGGGGCAAGCTGGTGGTATTAGTCAGCAACTTTTATTGAAGTGGCCGTGCATAGCAGCAGCAGAGTTGCTGCTCCCTGCAGAGCAGGGCTACCCCACAGGCAGTATGTCCAGAGTAACAGCTCAGAGACAGTGCTGCAGTCCTAGTTATAACCACTTTTAACTATATGCTAATTAAAGGGCAGATTATGCAGAAATTTCTAGGAAAAGGGTGGTAACTTCTGGGTCATTGAGTTCTTGCCACAGGGAAGGGGAAGTAATGTCCAGGTGTTGCCATGGCAATGGGAAACTGACAGGGCACATGAATGAATATGTCTTACGGACAGTTGCTTCTTTTTAGTACTTTATATATTCTAGACAAATCATTTGTTGGATGTGTTTTGTAATTTTTCTTCAAGTCTGTGGCTTGCATTTTCATTTTCTTAACAGTATGTTTTAACAGTCTTTTGAAATTTTGAGGAAAAGTCTTCAATTTTGATGAAGTCCAATGTACTGTTTTTTCTTATTTTTATACTTTGTTCTTTTTTATTTAAAAAAATCAGCAAGGCTGGGCATGGTGGCTCATGCTTGTACTTTGGGAGGGCCAAGGTGGGTGGATTACTTGAGCATAGGAGTTTGAGACCAGCCTAGGCAACACAGCAAGAGCCTCTCATCTCTTTTTTCAGAAGAAGGAGAAGGAAAAGTAGGAGGAGAAAGGGAAGGGGTGGAGGAGGAGGGGAGGGGAGGAGAGGAGGAGGAGGAAGGAAGAGGGTGGGGAGGGGGAGGAGGAGAGAAGGAAAGAAGGAGGAAAGAAATCTGCCAAACCACCCAAAAGCAGTAAGATTATTCTCCTCAAAGTTTTTTAGTTTTAGTTGTTACATTTAGGTCTATAATCATTTTCTAGTTGATTTTTGTATGTGCTATATCATGGTGATTGAGGTTCACTTTCTTTTTGCGTATAGTTAACCGGTTATTTCAACTTGGAGCCTTGAAATCACGTAGTGTAAGTCCTCCAATTTTATTCTT
The DNA here is from genome assembly GCF_000951035.1 of Colobus angolensis palliatus. Taxonomy (NCBI): domain Eukaryota; kingdom Metazoa; phylum Chordata; class Mammalia; order Primates; family Cercopithecidae; genus Colobus; species Colobus angolensis. The sequence continues at coordinate 743,475 of NW_012117154.1, forward strand.
TTCCAGTTTTGCTCTTGACTATTCATTTATTTCCATATTAATTTACAATTAACATCAGTTTTTACCAAAAAGTCTGCTTGGATTTTGATCTAAGCATCTATAGATCAATATAGGGAAACTTGACACCTTTACATGATTGAATCTTCCACTCTATGAATATGGAATCTCTCTCCATTTATTCAGGTAGTCTTTAATTTCTTTCAGGAATATTTTGTAGTTTCCAGTGTACACATCTTTCAATCTTCCACATCTTTGTGAAATTCATCCCTAAGTATTTTCTATTTTTGATGCTGCTAACGATGTTTATTTTAATTTTAATTTCTGATTGTTCATTGCTGGGATATAGAAAAACAGTTGGTTTTTGTATATTTATTTTATATCCTACAACTTTGCTAAAGCCACTTACTGGTTTTAGGGACCAGTGAGGCTGCAACTATGAGGCCATCTTGGAAGCAGAGAGCAGCCCTCACCAGACAACCAACCCTGCCAGTGCTGTGATCTTGCACTTCCCAGCCTCCAGATCTGTAAGGCAGTATGTTTCTATTCTTTACAAATGACCCCGTCTCAGATAATCTGTGTGGCAGCACAAATGGACTAAGACAATAGCCTTCATCATTCCTCCCTCTGCTACAGCCTGAGTGGCTTCATCTGGACACGGACTTCCCTGACCAGTGTGGGCAGGGACCAGTGGTCACAGATATAGGTGACAGAGAAGCCTAAGCATGTGAAGGCCATACTCCAGGGACTCTGAGTTAATCTCTTCTTCACAGGTGTCATTTATTTTCTTGCTCTTGGTTTCCTAAGTACTCTGAGTTTTCACTTTTCCTTTTGTTTCAAACAGGTTCTCTAGGATGAACTGTGTAAGCTGATAATCATACATGCCATGAGCAATGTGACAATACCTTTAAAAAGATGGGAGGCTGAGGCAGGAGAATGGCGTGAACCCAGGAGGCGGAGCTTGCAGTGAGCGGAGATCACGCCACTGCACTCCAACCTGGGCGACAGAGCAAGACTCTGTCTCAAAAAAAAAGAAAAGATATGTCTTGGCTGAGCGCGGTGGCTCATGCCTATAATCTCAGCACTTTGGGAGGCCGAGGCAGGTGGATTACCTGAGGTCAGGAGTTCGAGACCAGCCTGGCCAATATGATGAAACCCCGTTTCTACTAAAAACACAAAAATTAGCCAGGCGTGGTGGTGGGCCCCTGTAATCCCAGCTGCTTGGGAGGTTAAGGCAGGAGAATCACTTGAATCCAGGAGAAGGAGATCTTGCGGTGAGCCACGATCACGCCATTACACTACAGCCTGGGTGACAAGAGAAAAACTCCATCTCAAGAAAAAAAAAAATTTCTCTGGATCCCTTAATCTATATCATATGTGAAATGCATATGTGTGTATACATATGTCCAGATATATCCCAGTTTATAGTCCCCAACATGAAAATATATTGCATTTTATTTTTTTATTTTTTTTTATTTTTTTGAGACGGAGTCTCGCTCTGTCACCCAGGCTGGAGTGCAGTGGCCAGATCTCAGCTCACTGCAAGCTCCGCCTCCCGGGTTCACGCCATTCTCCTGCCTCAGCCTCCCGAGAAGCTGGGACTGCAGGCGCCCGCCACCTCGCCTGGCTAGTTTTTTGTATTTTTAGTAGAGACGGGGTTTCACTGGGTTAGCCAGGATGGTCTCGATCTCCTGACCTTGTGATCCGCCCGTCTCGGCCTCCCAAAGTGCTGGGATTACAGGCTTGAGCCACCACGCCTGGCCAATATATTGCATTTTAAAAAATTATTTTTTAAATTTAAAAAATACATGAATAAGGTAAAAATTCAAATAGCACAGAAAGTAAAAACACTAGAAATAAAGACTTAAGGCTGGGCGTGGTGGCTCAAGCCTGTAATCCCAGCACTTTGGGAGGCCGAGACGGGCAGATCACGAGGTCAGGAGATCGAGACCATCCTGGCTAACACAGTGAAACCCCGTCTCTACCAAAAAATACAAAAATCTAGCCGGGCGAGGTGGCGGGCGCCTGTAGTCCTAGCTACTCCGGAGGCTGAGGCAGGAGAATGGCGGGAACCCAGGAGGCGGAGCTTGCAGTGAGCTGAGATCCGGCCACTGCACTCCAGCCCGGGCGGCAGAGCGAGACTCCGTCTCAAAAACAAAACAAAACAAAAAAAAGACTTAAAATCTGTTTCTTTGTATCCCTCTACTCTGGCTCCTTGCCCCCAAACCACTTCTAACAGTTCATTGTGGATACTTCCATATCCCTCTCTGATGCACACGTATACATGACAGTGCACGTCCTTTTCAAACCTACGCCAATGGAACCATTCTATATGTGTTATTTTTAGGCCTTGCTTTTCTCACTTTATACTATTAATATATATGATCTCTCCATATTAGCACATGCAAATCTACTTTATCCTACTGAACATCTATCTACCACAACATTGTATTGATACTGATGAAAAATGATGACTGTTTTCATTTTCATCAAGTTTAGAAAAATTTCAGTCGTTGCTTCTTCAATAATTTTTCTGCCCCCATCCAACATTTTTCTAGGACTTCGGTTATCTGTATGTTAGACCACTTGCTATTGCCCCATGGGTCACTGAACCTTCGTTTGTTTGTTCCTCCATTCACTTATTTTTAGTCTTTTCCCCTACTGTGCTTCAGTCTGGGTCATGTCAACTGCTCTCTTTTCAAATTCACTGATCTTTCATCCTTTAGAGCCCATGAGTTATTATATTAAACCAATCCAAACAATTTTTTATTTCAGAACTTTCATGTCTAGGAATCTGATTTGTAAAAAATGTATCTTCAATTTGTTTTCTCATCACATCCACATTGTGCCACAAATACCTGAGTGCATTTTCAATAGCTGTTTTTAAAATTCCTTGTTTGCCAATTGGACCATCTCTGCCACTTCTGGATTTTTTTTTACCGATTTTTCTCGTTTATGGATCACATTCGCCTGCTTTTTGAAGTGTCTAGTACTTTCGATTGGATGCCAGATATTGTGTGGTTTGCTCTTGAGTGTCTGCATTTTGTGGCTTCCTAATTTATAGAGTGCTGAGTTTGTTTTGGGTGGCATTTAAACTTGCCGATCAATTTGATCCTTTCAAGGCTTGTTTTTAAAATGTGTTGGGACGGATTTACAATGGCCTTTATTCTAGGATTATTTTAGCCCTACTACTTAGGTGTGACCCGTCTGGAATCCTTACTGAATGCCTCAGGTGTTCAGTGAAGTCTTTTCACTCTGGCTGATTGGAATTCAAATATATCCTGGCACTGTTATCTCTGCGAATGATTCGGCTTTCAGACAACTGGTACTTCTCCCTACCCTTTTGAGTTTTGCCATGCACATGCACAACTAAGTTTTCAGAAGATTCTAGGGCACCCTGGATGGTGAATACTGAGTGTCAACTTGATTGAAGGATACAAAGTATTGATCCTGGGTGTATCTGTGAGGGTGTTGCCAAAGGAGATTAACATTTGAGTCAGTGGACTGGGAAAGGCAGTTCCATCATTAATCTGGGTGGGCACAATCTAACCAGCTGCCAGCATGGCTAGAATATAAACAGGCAGAAAAATGTGAAAAGAGAGACTGGCTCAGCCTCCCAGCCTATATCCTTCTCTCATGCTGGATCCTTCCTGCCCTAAAACATTAGACTCCAAGTTCTTCAGTTTTGGAACTTGGACTGGCTCTCCTTGCTCCTAAGCCTATTAGTTCTGTCCCTCTAGAGAACCTGAATATAAACCGCTTTCAGATTTCAGGAGCTCTTTCTCTATTTCAGTTTCTCCTCTCCAGTATTCTGATTCTCAAACTCCAGCCATCTCAGCCTCCCCAAACTCCAATCTCTAACTCCTCAACCCATTTGCTCTAAAAACTAATAAGTTATCTCTAATACTTCATTATTGCAGGATCATGTTTCCTATTATTCAAACTTGCTGTGGAAATTTTGGCTGATAAAGTAAGATTTACTAAAAAAGATGGAGCTGGTCACAGTGACTCATACCTGTAAGCCCAGAGCTTATAGAGGCCAAGCTTGAGGATCGCTTGAGGCCAGGAGTTTGAGACCAGCCTGGGTAATACAATGAGACCCTATCTCTACGAAAAAATTTAAAAAATTAGCTTGGGTAACAGAGCAAGACCCTGTCTCTTTAAAAAAGAAAAAAGTTAAACACAGGGCTACCATATGACGCTGAAATTCTACTCCTAGATATAAATATATATGAGAAATAAAACCATATGTTGATACAAAAACTTGTATCTGTGTGTTCACAGCATTTTTCTTAATAGTCAAAAGGTGGAAGAATTTCAAATGTCTGTCAACTGATGAATGATTATACGCAATATGGTATATCTATACAATAGAGTGTTATTTGGCAATAAAAGATAATGAAGTACTAATATATGCTACAATATGGATTGCCCTTAAATACTCTATGCTATGTCAAAGAAGCCAGTAACAAAAGACCACAGAGTATGATTCCTTTCATAGGTAATGTCCAGACTTGGCAAACCTATGGAGACAGAAAGTAAATTACTGGCTGCTTAGGGCTGAAGGGAGAAGGGGATTAGGACTGGCTGCTAATGGGTTCAGTGTTTCTTTTGGGGGTAAAAAGGAGTCTTAAACTTAGATTGTAGTGATGGTTGCACAACTCTGAATATACTAAAAACCACTGAACGGTACACTTTAAATGGGTGAATTTTATGATTTATGAATTGTATCTCAAAGATATATCTCAACAGAATAGGTACCTTTTGAGTACAACATAATCTACATGTTTCTCTCTTTTTGTATACATCTGAAATTTCCAAAATATAAGTTAAAAGAATATATACTTCATGGTATCCATTAGGAGTATCATGCGTGTCCTCTCCTTCAACCCAGTAAAGTGGTAAGTTGTAGTAACAGATTTCCTAGTGGTGAGCTGTCCTTGCATACCTGAAATAAACCTCCCTTTTTGGTCATGATCTTTTAATACACTGAAAAATCAACTTGCTAATATATTTTAAGTGGTATAGGTTTGTAGTTTGCTCTGCTTCATCAATATGGCAATGCTGCTGGTTTTCAATTTTTGCTTTTCTAAAACCTGTTTTTTTTTTTTTTTAGGCAAATGACTACACAGGATAAATACTGTTTCTTTGCAGCTATGTGTGGCCATGGCGGTCAGCTCTTGATTATAAGATACAGGCTGAAGCTTCACGTGGCAGCATCTGGAAACCTTCCTTCAGAGAGAGCCAGCACCTGGTCTTTACACCCCACTTTCCCCCCCACCATCCCTTTCCCCATCCTGCTGCCCAGAATGTAGATGAGATGGCTGGAGTTAGGTGCTACTATCCTAGACCATGAAGAAGAGGGCCACACCCTAGAAAAGGTGGCACAGTGAGCTGAAGTAGCCTGTGTCACTAAGGACCACGGCTCTAAGCTGCCATGCCAGCTCTGGACTGCCTACTTGTGGACTTTTATGTGAGTCTTCTTTAAGCCACCCTTAGTTTGAATCTCAATTCACAGCTAAACATAAACCCAACTGATAGGTCAGGTTTTGACACAAGGGATATGCCAGCTTCATAAAATACACTGGAAGGCTTCTCATCTTTCTCTGTAGCCTGCAACAGTTTAAGAGCAGAGGAACTATCTGATCCTTAAAGGTTTGACAGAAACCTCCCGTAAAACCATCTGGGTCTGGCACCTTTTTAGTGCTATTTCTTCAACAATTTTTTCAGTTTCTTCCACAGGCTAACATTTTATCCAGGTGGTTTACCTTTTCCAGAGTCACTGTGCATTTTAATGAGGTTAGCAAACTTGTTAACAGGGAAGGCCCATGCTGTAGTTCTCTAATGTTCTTCAGGCTCTGCTTTTTTATCTGAAGTTGTTCCTGGGGTTATAGATTTGTTTTTCTCTCTTTTTATTTTGTTCTATTAAACATCTGCCAACTGAAGTAGTCTTTTCAAAGTACCAACTCACGGACAATGAATTTTCCAGTGTTTTGCTTTCAGTTAATTCTTGCTTTTATCATTATCCGTTCCTCTTGAATTTGTTCTTCTAGACTTCTAATCTGAATGTCTAACTCATTAGTTTTCATTTTCTCTGGTGCAACACAGATTTAAGACTAGGAATTGTCCTCTGGTTGCAACGCTGGCCAGAGTGCAAAGCTTTTGTTATAAGCATACTCATTTCCACTAAAGTTTTGGTTTCCTCCTTGAAGTATGTTATAAAACTTACAAGTGGCTATACTAAGTTTCATTTTTCTTTTGGTATTAATTTCTAATCTTATTGTACTGTGGCACAGTAGATTATGTGGCTTGGGCAACTGCTACTTAAAACTGTATTGCAATTTTTTTGTTTGTTTGTTTTTTGAGACAGAGTCTCGGAGTCTCGCTCTGTCACCCAGGCTGGAGTGCAGTGGCACGATCTCGGCTCACTGCAAGCTCTGCCTCCCGGGTTCACACCATTCTCCTGCCTCAGCCTCCTGAGTAGCTGGGACTACAGGCGCCTGCCACCACGCCTGGCTAATTTTTTGTACTTTTAGTAGAGACAGGGTTTCACCATATTAGCCAGGATGATCTCCATCTCCTGACCTCGTGATCCACCCATCTTGGCCTCCCAAAGTGCTGGGATTACAGGCATGAGCCACCACGCCCGACCAATTGCGATTTTCTTTGTTGCTATGCATGTAATTGACTTTTGCAGTTTCCATGGATTAAAAAAGATGTATTTGCTACCAGATATAAAGGAAAACGGTGGTAAAAGTACACTTACTTCTTAAGTTTATCTTTTTTATGTATGGGATTTTGTTTTTTTTTTGTTTTGAGACAGAGTCTCACTCTGTCATTCACGCTGGAGTGCTGTGGCACGATCTCGGCTCACTGCAACTCTGCCTCCTGGGTTCAAACAATTCTCATGCCTCAGCCTCCCAAGTACCTGGAATTACAAGTGTGTGCTACCATGCCCAGCTAATTTTTGTATGTTTTTTTAAGCAGAGATGGGCTTTTGCCATGTTGGCCAGGCTGGTCTCAAACTCTTGGATTCAATTGATCCACCTGCCTCAGCCTCCCAAAGTGCTGAGATTACTGATGTGAGCCACTGCACCCAGCCATGCAGGGGATTTTGAATTTGACTTTGACTTGTGTTCTCTTAATACATTTTGGTGTCGAAAATTGTTTTAAAACAAACATGAATATTTAAGATTTTAGTTTTTTGCTCCTTTCTCTCACCTTTCTGCAGCTAAGCTTGGGTGCATCCTTTTTTGGTGTATCATGCAACAGTACATCTGGGCTCTTGGCCCAGCCTCCCCAGGTGGCCCCATCAGAGGCTATACATCTGTAGACAGAAAAGCTGGTCCCCTTCCTTTCACTTAAGACCCAGAGGTTGTGGTCTAGTTCTTGAAGGCCTAATCCTTGACCCAGGTGGGAGACAGTGACCCTGGAGAAAGGAAGTGACCACACCCTACTTTATGGGTGACCAAACCCTACCTCTCAGTAATGCTTTTCTTTTGAGTTGCTTTCTCCTTAAGTCTTCATGCTCAGCCTCCTACCACAGCTGGACATTTGTAAAGGGAACCAAAAACATCTTTTGGGGAAATGACCATTGATGCAGATGACAGTAAACCATAATCTTTTGGTATTATCCTGACCCTTGGTCCTGATCAAGCTGGCACTCCCCAGAATCAGACAAGATCTAACAGACACAGGTACAGATTCTGTCTTCGTGCTTTTCTAAGTACTTAACACCTCCACAGCATATGTCTTTTGTATGTTATACACAAGACTGTAAGGAGACTGGCTGGGGTTGGACGTGAAAAGCCCTACAAAGTCAATCCTGGCAACCTGGATGGGGGTCTATCCAAGGAATTCCCATCTTACCAGTGACATTCACAGTAAAGCACAGGGGATCCTTGCTGAGTTTTAATTCCTCAGTCTGCCTTTCTGCATCTTTTGAGTGATATACTCTAATAGTTTGACTGCATTTTGTGTGAGGATAGCTGGATAGCTGGATCCGCTTTGATTCTACAAATTAGGTGCCCTTGTTTCTTAGTAATGTCACATTCTCTGACCACTGTAGCCACTTAAGATAGTCTCAAATATGAATAACTTTCAGTGGCCACAGTGGAGAAGATATTGACCCAGGAGGCTTATTCTCACCTTCACCTCTTTGACTCACATATATGATTTTTTTCCCTCCCTACCAAAGTGGTTAGTTTTGACAGCCTTTAGGTTGCAGAATTGTTTATATTCAAAAGAAGATCTTACCTTCATAGAGCATTTTTTCTGGGCAACTGTTCTTTTTTGTAAGTTTTTAATATCTACTCTTATTTGGAGTCCCAAAATGAGTTAGCTTGGGTAGATCTCACAATGAAAACCGATTTCTTTGCATAAAACTTTATTCTACCTTTTTGAAAACCTGCTGGAAATGATGAATGGTGGCTTCAATAGTAATGGTTCACGAAGAACTGATCGCGTCCCCATCAATGAGGTCTTACCCATGGCAGAGCAATGGCGATCTACTGTAATTCTTGTTGGTTGTAGTAAGTTGGGGAAATATCAGGCCAAGAATCAACAGAGCTACGTGGCTTAGGCAGGTCAGTTTCTCTGTGCCTCAGCCCGCTCAGCTGTGAGAGGGGAATAATAAACACCCCTCAGAAGGTACTGTGAGGTCACCCACTAAAGGACATTTCAGTGCTTTGAACGGGTCTGGAACATACCCCGGTATTTTTACTCTACATAGAAGAAATCAGTCCTAGAATATAATTAGATCAGACTTTCTGGTCCTTTAATCATTCACCTCCTTCCTAAACTGGATCCAGCTGCAGATGACTGCGTTAGTCTCAGGACTTGATTTTCATTTGACTCAGCTGATCAAAACTGAGACCATTCTGAGGCAGGAGAATAGGGTCTGGAGGCAGTAAACCCAAGGCCGATTCACGCCAACTTCCTAGAACTAAATCAAAAGGAAAACCCCAACTTTCTACATCCAAGTAACAAAAGGACCAGAGGCTACTCCCTTTGCAACCCCCCTTTTTCCACGTGGCAGATAAGAAACTCTCAGTACCTCTGATTAGTCCCCTCCCACAGCCAATGAAGCTGTTCACAGGTCAAGACTTTATTTACATAAGAGGATAACTTTGTAACTTCAACCTCTGAGTGGTTGCTTTCTGCAACTAATGAGATGCATAGGGTATAGCTTTATAACTTCGCTTCAGCCTCTGGTTGGTCTTCTCCTGCAACCAATCAGACTGATTATGGTCCACTACTTCATATACATAGGGTGTGCACCAAGTAACCAATGGGAAACCTCTACAGCGTATTTAAATCCCAGAAAACTCTGTAACCCGGCCCTTGAGCCTCATGGGCTGCTCCCACCCTGTGGGATGTACTTTCATTTTCAGTAAGTCTCTGCTTTTGTTGCTTCCTTCTTTCCTTGCTTTGTGTATTTTGTCCAATTCTTTGTTCAAGAACGCCAGGGTGACAGTAACAATTCAAACCATGAAAAAGGTAACAGAGCCCTTGGGACGTCTCAACATGAGGTGACACAGCCAACCTGTGATGCATACATGGGAGCAAATTCATAGAAAAGCTTGTCAATGACACAGCAAAGTAAAACCCAAATGAAGCAAGGTGAAAGAATGGGCTGCACAGCAGGTAAAACTGCACCAAGTTACAGACTGCTCGCCTGGGATGGAACGGTGGGGAGGTGCGCAGAGGGATGGACAAGCGCCTGGCAAAATGGATTTCTTTCCCCAGGCTGCTAATGCTACTAACACTTCCCTCCTCACAAGGTCGCTATTAACAAGGTAACATACAGCACTTAGAAGACGGCCTGACCCAGAGTAACACTAATGTTCACATGACTGGACTCTCAGACCAAAATCAATAGCTAGTATCTACTGAAACTTCAGCAAGGCGAAACCAAGGGAATGGTGCTCCTTTGAGTAGAGCAACGCGCATCACATCACATCACATCCTCCGTAGGGGGAGGCTCCGGCCTCACCGGAGCAGCACTTCCCGGAAGAGCCCAGGATATTCGGGGACCGCCACCCGACGGCAGTCCAGGCCCCCTGGCGCCCAGCCTGCCGCCCTGTTGCAGCTCTCATGCCAAGACGTGCGCCTAACGGCAGGGATTCCGGCGGTCATCATTTGTTTTTGGCGCTAAGCTGCCGCCTCTCTTTTCTATCACCACCGAGTAACGCAGACCCCACCGTTTCCTTCCATTCTGAGTCAACCGCTCCAGCAGCTACAGGGGCGCTAGGTTGTGCGGGGGCTGCACCACTCAGCCCCAGGCTTTTGAAGCCACGCCCGGGCGCGGAGGATGGGCAGGATTTGCCATGTGAACTCGCGCGCACGCAGGCTCCGCGCGAGTCCCGGGCGCCCGAGCGGGAATTCCCTTCCCCGTTACCAGCTCCAGGGTGGGGTCCCCCGGCTGGGGAGCCCAGACCCCGGCAGTCCAGCAGCCTATAGACGATCCACGTCCGCTCTGTAACTCACCGCGCTGGGGATCCGCCTCCTCCCGCCAGAGCAAGGGCGCCGTCCTCCCGCATATGCTGCGCAGGCGCGCCCCGCCTTCCCGGTCACGTGCTACAGTGCTCGGGCACGTGACCACGCTTACAGCCCAAGAGGCTGGGAAAATGCTGCCCTGTCCCTGAACAGGAAGCGGAAGCAGGAAGGAACTGAGAACACTGGCATCTGCTGCCGCCCTGAATCAGCGTTAGCATGTGGAGGCAACCTCAGCCCCCAGTTTTTTAAAAAGGTAATTCGGATTCAGACCCAGGAATTCCGGTGAGGCCAGAAATGGACTGGAAGGTTCCTTCCCTTGCCCACCAAGACTCCAGAGCAAGTGGGTTCCTGATGTCTACTCTGCTTGGAGCCCTGGGCTTTCCGGACCTCCCTACTTTTCCTCCGGACTCACAGCACAGCTGAGCCAAAATGTATTCCTGCCAAAACGAGCATTTCCCAAAAGAAAATACTGTTTTAGATTCATTGTTCACAGCCTCTTTCCTTTGTCTCCCCTTCCTTTCCTCATCTCTTGCTCTAATTGGAGAATGTGACAACTCTGAACCTCTGACCTTGGACAACTCCAACTCCAGCAAGCCCAGGCAAGAGTGGGCCAGTTGCAGCCCAAGGTAGCCAAACATGTGTTTTTTGCTTAGTAACAGACCATGGAGAGGTCAGACCAAGAAGTGGAATGAAGTGACTGGCCTGAGGCCTTTGTTTGGGCCACTTAGGGTTGAATGAAATGATAAAGGTATAGCCATATTGTCTGGAAGCACTTCAGGTAATAATTGTTCTCTAAGGAAAGCAGTCATCATATTTATATCCATGAAATCAGTTTATTAAAGAAGTTACATAGCAATATACATCCCAAACCTTTTCTCAGAATTGTCATTAGCTTTTTAAATTCATTAAATATTTTCATCTCACTAAAAATGGTTTCTTCCTTTAAAATTTCCCAGAAAGCGTGACCTCTGTTTTCTGCTACTCAGTTTAAACACATCATCAGGGATAGATAATTAATAATGTCATGTGAGCATAAAAGGAGATTTATAAACCAGAAATGTATTTTCTGGGAACCAAGTTTCAAGTGACTCAGATAAGTTTTATTAATTTCACGGGTGAAGCCCTTGGATAAAGCAGTGCCTAAATCAGGCTTGTTTACCCTTGACATCATGTGACCAAACACTGTTTCAGGATAGTGGAAGTACAGCTTGGGAGGCCTTTGGCCTGAGCCTGTTTTGCCCAAGCCCATCCAGAATGAAAAGTACAAAGGAAGGCTAGTGTGTATGCAAAGCAGCATGGCTTATTTTGAGGTCCTATAGTTGTGGGCCAACAAAACAGTGGCAGGATCTGAAGGAAGAAATGTATTGCAGCAGACCATATCCTTCAAACCACAAAGGGAGACTGAGGAAATGCTGGCTTCAGGCCAAAAAACCCTGGCTCAAAACACGGTTTCCTCCAGGGGCGCAGAGGCAAACCAAGTTCATCAAGTCAAGGACCTTTTCCTGCTACCACCTTGGGGAGAGGGGCCTTCACCAGCCCGCCCTGCACATGGATCTCTGCCATTCAGAACCTACCCAGTAACAGTAGCAAACATCCATGTTTTCCCGTTATGTAACTTAGGAAACTGTTGGGCACAGTGGCTCACACCTGTAATCTCAGCACTTTGGGAGGCCAAGACAGGAGGAACACTTGAGTCTAGGAGTTCAAGACCAGCCTGGGCAACGTAGGGAGACCCGTCTACAAAAAAATTTAAAAATTAGCTGAGTGTGGTGGCGCTCACCTGTAGTCTCAGCTACTCAGGAGGCTGAGGGGAGGGATTGCTTGAGCCAGGGAGGTTGAGGCTGCAGTGAGCTGTGATCCCGCCAGTGCACTCAGCCTGGGCGACAGTTTGGAAGACTCTGTCTCTCTCCCTGTATATGTATATGTTCAGGGAAATGGCAGCATGAGATTTTATGGCAGTTCTTGAGATTTCAGAAACACTTCAGCACCAGCCAAGTCCCCCCATGAGAGCAAGGAACACTTTTCCAGTTGCCTAAACATTTTAAAGTTACAATGAAAAATGTTGTGAAAAGAACTACAGAGGCTGGGTGTGTTGGCTCACGCCTGTAATCCCAGCACTTTGGGAGGCCAAGGCGGGTGGATCACGAGGTCAGGAGGTCAAGACGAGCCTGGTCAAGATGGTGAAATCCTGTCTCTACTAAAAATACAAAAATTAGCCGGGCATTGTGGCAGTCACCTGTAATCCCAGCTACGCAGGAGGCTGAGGCAGGAGAGTTGCTTGAACCTGGGAGGCAGAGGTTGCAGTGAGCCCAGATCACGCCACTGCACTCCAGCCTGGGTGAAAGGGTGAGACTCTGTCTCAAAAAACAAAAACAAAAACAAAACAACCTACAGAATAGAGTAGGGTGGAAAGAAGTCATGCATTTCCAGTGCCTAGCACTTTGCGCTCTGCCTTGGCGAGTATCTGCAAACTTCCTGGCCATCGAGTGTGCCTGCAGCCATCCTGGATGCCAACTGGCCACAGACCCTTTGCTATGGGGAGTCCCCGGCTACATCCATTAGCAAGTTGGAGAGAGGTTTCATTTTGTCCCCATGATCCCACTCTCCAGCAAAGCTTACACTGCTGTCACAATTGTTTGCACCTAAAAAGGAACACAGAAGGCAAGAGCCACAGTCAATGTTTTCTGTGAAATGGTCTTGCAAATAGCATTAAGAAATCTTGAATTTCAAAGAAAAGGTCTGATTACAGGTGCCTGTTGGAAGCAGAAGCCTCAGGAAATGAGGAAGGAAAGTTAATTTGAGGGTCTGTTTCATTTCTGATACAGAATAATCACAAAAACAAGTATATGCCGCTGGCTGTAGCTCCCCTTAGGATTTGGATAACCAGCTGGATTTCCAGATGGCCACTCCCGTTTTCTGTGCTTCCCTCCTCCGGGCTATATCCTGCAGAGCTTCAGCGGGAAGTTCTCCGTGATGAGGTGGTCCGGGTGAAGCAGCACCACGATGTTAACCTCAAATTCTGAGATGAGAAAAGACAGTGGGTTTATGCTCACGGTCACCGAGCAGAACCACACGCCACCACCACTGCAGGCGCAGGAAGCTCTGACGGCGAAGGAGCACCCGCCGCGGGTGGGTTTCACTGCTGTCCCCTCAGCGCCACCCCGACCTTTGAGCCAAACCAGTGGAGATGACTATGCTGATGTCTGACTACCTCTGTCAACTTTCTCTAAGTGAATTTTTGTCCTCTCATCTTGGAACATGAGTGATCAGGCTTCACCAGCTACACTTTCCCTGTCCCTTTGCTTTCCTAAAAAGGATATTCGAGAACCCTTTCAATTCATTTGTATTCCTTTGCCTTATTTTTACATTTCCCGCAGTTCTTAATGAAGTAGCAGACCGTGAACCAGCCCGTAGCTGTCTGGGCCCATGTCCCCAATCCCCAGGTGAGAAAGAGTCTTCAGATTGGATCCTATTCATCCATCACCTTTCAGCAAACAGGCTTCCTTCTCCACCGACTCTTCAGCTGCTATGGGTGAGCCTTGTTGATCATAACAAAAGGGGTGTGTGTGAAGAGGAAGCACGTGAAGACAAATAAGCGCCATGTCCTTCCCCAGCGTGACGAGGGGTGGCAAGGGCACCATGTGGGCAGAGGGCACCCTGTGCCGAGCCCCACACTGTGGCAGCTCAGCTGCAGAAGGGGCCTTGGAGTCAGTGCCCACCTGTGGCTGGGGTCTGCAGGACAACATCCTCCTGTGGGGGTGTCCACCTCTGCCCAAACAGCCACGAGAAGAGTTGGCCACCAGCAGTGCCCAGCCTGTCCCTCCTCACTTTATTGTCACTACATTAGAGCCCTCTGGGCCCTTCTTGCCACCACTCCCTTCAACGGGTTCCCCATCTTTCTTGGTGTGCCCCCCGGGAGGGTGGAGGGTGTGGCTGCAGTGGACAGAGAGGGATGCCCAGTAGGCATGAAAGGGAGCTGGCGGGGGCTTTCCTTTTCAGCAGGAAAATAGCTGCATCGGAGCCACCATGCTTCCCAGGCCGAGTGAGTTCCAGTCTCGGGCCTGACCATGCATTTGAGGTCACTTGCACAGAGCTGGAGGGGAACACACAGAGGTGCTGCTCTTGATGCGGACACAGTGCTCACTCCTGACCTCCAACCTAGAGGTCCCCGAGCCTTTCTGAATCACTGTCTCTCTGTTCCACTTCTTCATAGTGTCAGGTGATCTCTCAATTAACATGATTCTTATTAAGATGGATGTACCATTAAAATATTTACAGGAAGAGTTAAAAACATGGAAATGTTTATGATATAATGTTAAGAGGAAAAGGCAGAATATAAAAAGGTGTCTGTGACCTGATTCAGATCCCATGGTTAAAATACGAACACACAGGTTCATGGAAACTCACTAGAGGCACCCTGGGCTGCAGGGCTCCAGGCCTTCCTGCTGCTGAGTGCTCGCTCTGGGGTTCTCACCGGCCCTGGACCTTCATTCGGAGCCACCCTCAGCAGCCACACCACGTGGTGCCCACTCGTGTGAGTTTTCTTCATGGAGCTCAGCGTCACCTGCCCTTGTCTACACTGATGTGGGTCTGTGTGTTTCCCCATGTGACGGTGGAAGTTCCACAAGCACCAGGACCGCCTGTGGGTGTGTCCCCTGTGCGACACAGCAGCTCCTTACCGAGGTTTTGTTGAGTGGCTGAAGGGCAGCAGGCTCTGAGCTGTGTGGCCTGCAGCAGGCCCTGGCCCTGAGGGACCGAAGGGCAGCAGGCTCTGAGCTCTGTGACCCATGGCAGGGCCTGGCCCTGAGGGACTGAAGGGCGGCAGACTCTCAGCTATGTGCCCACAGCAGGCCCTGGCACTGAGCGGCCCTTCCCATAAGCCCATGAGGGCTGGAGGCGAGTGCCACTTACCCACTTTGAAGTTGGTGGTCTCCAGCGTCGGGCAGGTGAACAGCCTGGGGAAGACCATGTAGATGGGGACAGAGAGGCCCCTGCACACGTCCCCGTCGGCGATCTGAATGTTCTGAATCTCCGTGGCGTCACGGGCATAGCCTTCTGCACACCCTGGGGAAGGGAGGCCACATCATGCCGTCAGGGCCAGCAGAGGCTGCAGGTCCATACCTGCACTGGCACCATCCCCCATTCTGCTCCAAGAATCCTCCAGGGTCCCCTCACTTTCCTCAGACACGCAGTTACTACCATGAACAGCCACGGTCTTACTTTTGCTTTCCCGACATCCTCTGTTTTTAGAGTGAGGGTCATGATCTGCTCTGTTGCCCAGGCTGGAGTGCAATGGTGCGATCTCAGCTCACTGCAGCCTCGAATGATCTTCCCACCTCAGCCTCCCGAGTAGCTGGGATTACAGGGGTACACGACTGTGCCCGGCCCCCCAGCATCCTCTTAACCACGGAACTCGAGGGTGGCAGTCAAGGGGAACAGGCAAGCACAGGGCCTGGTGGCGCGGCCCTCACCGCATGTCTCCACGCGCACCAGCTGCAGCTCCACGCTTCTGATGGCGGCTTCCGAGCTCTCCACCACCAGCTCTCCCGTCAGCGGCTGCGTGATGACACAGTTTGTTGAGTTGAGATGTCCTCGAAGGAGAAATTTGGGAAGCAAAGCTCTCTAAAACAAAATGAAAACAAATACCTCAGAATGCAGGAAGCGGGGGAAACTGCTCCATACTTTGGTGCAAATAAAACCTGGAAGCAAAGCTGAGTAGTGGTTATACAGTCCACCAGGACCGTCTCACAAAACGGGAAGAAAGGAGCAAAGTACTGAAGTCTTGGACATTACCAGGCTGGATTATTCAACAACTCTCTACATATGGCACCTGTCTGACACTCCCTGTACAGAGAATGACTCAGAACCATCCTAATTGCCTAGACTCAGAGCTAGAAAGCTCCTTCTTACCAAGAAATAAGATACGAAAAAGTCTGAGGGAGTTGCCATGGTGTTCAAGACAACCTGACACACACACGGTTAAAAAAAAAAGTCCCGGCCAGGCACAGTGGCTCAAGCCTGTAATCCCAGTGCTTTGGGAGGCAAAGGCAGGAGGATCACTTAAAGCCAGGAGTTCAAGAACAGCCTGTGTAACACAACAAGACCCCATCTCTAAAAAATGTTTTAAAAATTAGCTGGGCAGGCTGGTGCACACCTGTAGTCTCAGTTACATGGGAGACTGGCATACTACTGTCCAACAGAAACATAATGCAAGCTGCAAGTGGAAGCCGCATGTATAATTTAGAATTTTCTAGTAGCCACATTAAAAAGGAAGGTAAAATTAACCAATATATCAAAAGCGTTATCACTTCCACATATAATCAATGTCAAAAATATGAATGATGTTTTACATTCTTCTTTTCATCCTGAGTCTTTGAAATCTGGTATTTACACGTCCATCCCATCTACGTGGTCCAGCCATGTCTACAGGGTCAATGATGGTGTGTGGCTGGTGGCCACCTGACCAGGCAGTGCAGCTCTGGACCTGAAAAGCCTGGGGCTCTGGACCTGGCAGTCCCCAAAGGTACAGACCTCTGAAAACGTCTGCATTCAAGATGGAGCTTTTATTTGTTTATTTATTTTTATTATAAACATCTTTAGAGACAGAGTCTTGCTCTGTTGCCCAGGCTGTAGTACATGGCTCACGGCAGCCTCACCTCCTGGGCTCAGGCAATCCTCCTGCCTAAGCCTCCCCAGTAGCTGGGACTATGATCGCATGCCACCACACCCAGCTAATTTTTACATTTTTCTTCTGTAAAGACAGGTTCTCACTATGTTGCCCACGCTGGTCTTGAACTCCTGACCGTAAGTGAGGCTCCTGCTTTGGCCTCCCAGAGTGCTGGGATTACAGACATGAGCTACTGGGCCTGGCCAAGACAGAATTTTAAAAATAACTAAGAGAAGCTATTTGTGTAGAAAAGCAAAAAGCAGTAGCAGTTCACATTAAAATGCTTTTAGGCGACTGATGAAAAAGGACGGCTTTCAACATCCAGCTCAAGATACTGACTAAACAATCATTGTCCCTCTCCACCCACTGACATGATATTAACATAGACAACATAAACCTATACTACTTTGAGTCTGAGCTCCAGCCTTCCTGTAGTTCCTGTAAAGCTATCTTATATCCTTCCAATCTCTTTTCTACTTAAAAAGCAAAACAAAAAGCCACCAGTGACATTTTGTGAATAAGCAATTTTACTTTATTTGCTTTATGTGTTATTTTCTTATTTTCCAACAATAAACATGAATGGTTCTGTCAAAAGAAAAGTTCTTTACGTTTATAAATAAACCTATACCTAGAAAAGCCACAAGGAACGCCCTGTGGGGACCACCCAGTGAAGCGCTTCCGTGGGACAGAAAGTGGACAGACAGTCTGGCTCCCAGGGGTTCGAGGCACCCATCTTCCAGGTGGCAGGGGGCCCGGTGAGAGCGGGTACGCTCAGGGGACGTGTGGTCAGCCTGCCATCAGGCGGGGGCCTGAGAAGGGCAGTAGGCGGGTATCACAGGTGAGCTCGCCAGACCGGGGAAGCTGCCACAGGCTGGCACCACAGCTTCCCGCAAAGGGGATCTCCCACCTGGAAAAGCAGACTCGGGGCAAGGTAGGACAAGTGTCCCGTGTCATTCACGGCCACAGTGCAGACAGCGAGCCTCTGGACTCAGGAGACAAGCTGCCCACAAATACCCCCGCCACGTGCCACACCCAGGGCAGAGCACCTCTGACGAGTGTGTGCTGAGGACCAGGAGAACAAGTTGTCACTGGGGCTAAGGATACAGCCTCTTCAGTAACACCACACACATCAGATCCTCTTTCATAAATGTAAACTGACAACCAAGGATCAATACACATTTAAGGAAAACAAAAGCAAGAAAAAGACACACGCACTCGACAAGCAGAACCAACCCCTGAGAAACAGAATCAATACAGGAAACGGAGATGAAAGGCCCCTGCATCCGTAATGGCAGCAGCAGCTATCCTGAAGAAGAAACGGTGTCCAGAAATGAATCACATTACTGCTGAGGTCAGCGCTTCCACAGACAGGCTGCAGAGGGGTGGGAGGCGGGAGTCTGAGTGGCCCACTGGGGTCGCATGCCCTCAGAACCCGGAGAAGGGAGACGTGCAGAACAGACAGAGAGTGGCCTTTCCTCCCTCACCTGTCTGAAAGGCTCCCCACGACACACGTCCAGCCTCTGAGGGACAAGGCCGATGATCTCCCAGGGCCCAGGCCTCCCAGCTTATAGTTAACTTGATCCTAGTCACCGTGGTCCAGACAGCAGAATAAAGAATTAGAGGAAGGATGAAGAGTTCCATCCAGGAAGAACTACAGGACTTCACTGTCTAGGGGAAATGCATGGCAGTGGACGAGAGGGCAAGATCAGGGAGGCCGGGGCCAGGCAGAGTTTTGAACAGGCCCAAGTTCACCGCGCAGCTCGAGTGACCAGCTGAGGCTCCACTAGGGGCTGCCACTGAGAGCCAGACAGCCCTGTCCTGACGCAGGAGGTGGGAGGACTGGGCCAGCACTGCCCAGGCGTCTGTGTCCTCACTGTACCTGCCCCGGCCGTGAGGCGTCCACCACGGAGGCACTGCGGAATCTTTCAAAAGCAGGTGCTGCCCGGCCTCTGTCAGGTGGGAGTGCTAGGGGAAGAAACTGCAAACTAAACCTCTGTGGAGGATGACAAGACGCCAGGGGGCCGGCGCAGGGACATGGCTGTGTCACGGGCAGCGGGGGATCCTGGGGGCCTGTGACGCAGTACAACTGAAGGAAAACGGTGAAATGAATTGACACATACCCCTCCCTGAGAAACTCTTCAAAAAGCAGTCTTCTTTTAAACTGCTTTTCGGAGCTTAAAAAGGATATCAAATTGAAAATACTGAGTAATTTGGGTACAAATAATCAGGAATCTCTGCTGGCTGTGACGTGATTTCCAAATAAAGACCACCCCGGCAACAGCCAGTCCGTGGGGTCTGGCTGCTGGGAAGATGCCCACAGCATTCGTCTGCGCAGGCCGTCTTACCTCTTTGACGTTCTGCAAGGTTTCAGGTGTAACTGTGAAGTCCACGGGACTGGGAGTAAATTTCCCCTTCTGAGGCTAAAATGAGAGGTGAAACCGAAATCAGTAGGTGAAGGCCAAGAGTTCTGCAGGCCAAACAGCTTGTCCCTTTCCAAAATGAACCAACGGCAGCCTGGCGATGCAGGAAGCACGGGGGACTAAGAGGAGCATGCCTGGGTCCCGGACACAGTTCTGTCAAATTTCCCCATCTCGCTGAAACTCAGTTTCCCCATGTGTAAAATGAGGGGAGGGATGTCTTAATCTCCAACGTGCCTTTCAGATTTGGAATTTTAAAATCAGATCTAAGGAACAGAGCAGTGTTATTGGCAAGTACTTATTTGAAACCTCTCAGCACAGTGACCCTCTAAAGGGCTCTTCACACCTCCCAAATGGTCCCACTTCATAGACAAGGAAAGTGGGGCAGAGAGCTCAGTGACCTGCTCAGCTCAGTGGTAGAGCTGGGAGGCTGAGCATCAGGTTGCTATTAGCCTCTGAGCTATAGAGCTGTCTACCTGAAGAATCATACCTATAAAATAATTATAAATGTTACCAAAACAGCAGTTAACCGTGATCACCTCCACGTTACATAATTTCAGAATCTATCGATACAGCCGAGCTTCATGAGAGCCTGCCTGGCATCTTTTATCCAGGGGCTGGGATGCAAAGGGCCACTCTACCACCCAGAGAGCTGGGGGAGGAAGGGTCCTGCCCGATGTGCTGATGTGGAGTCCCTCTGGCCCGCGGCCTCAGCTGGGGGACTCCGGGCCAAGGACAATGATGCACACGTGATGCTCATGCCACTGACTGCCTCTGACCCAGGAGTCTCTTGTCTTCTGCCAGCACCCATGAAACAGCAAGAGGCTAAATTATTAGCTTATAAATAGGGTAAAATCTTAGGCCCCCCGGGAGATTCCTATCATCAAGCACCAGAGCCCCCGAGTGAAGCTTACAGCGGAGTGCACGATAAATTCACAGGTCTTTGTCAAGTCCTTGGCCAACAGAGACCGCCTCATGTCGCAGCGCAGTGTGTACTAAAGGGAGAGTTGGAGGAAAAAGGTCATTTTAGTGGGATCTGCTTTCATCTCGGAATTATATTCAAAGAGACAAGTCAGTCAACATATTTTAGAGAAATGTTGTACAATCAGTGTCTTATAGAAAATTAACATACATAATAGGATAATGTTCAAAATAAAGGCATTTCTATTTTTAAAATGAACCACTTTAAGGTTATTGTTCAATCTGTTTGCACAGCCGTCCTGCAGTTGGACCCACTGGCAAACAGGTGCACGGTCCCACCCGTAGCAGGAGCAGGCTGGCGGGACAGAAAGGGCAGGGCGCTGAGGAGCAGAGGCTGGACCAGATCCCATTGTCTGCCTTATCGTGCAAGCCCAGACAGATACACAACTAGTCTGAGCTTCGGCTTCCCTTCTGTAGAATGGGCTCTCAATACCCACCCGCAGCGAGACTCCAGTGAGATCATGTGTGACAAGCACTTAGCACAGGGCTGGCAGACAGCAACGCCTGGAACACAGCAGCTACTTTGTAAGTGGGATTAGAAAATCCATGCAGTAAGGACTGCAACCCCGGGATAGTACCCAGCATGTCACAACCCTTCCTTGCTGGGCACCCACTCTGAGTGCAGAGCACTGCCCTGGGCACCAGAGCCAAGCTCAAGGTCACACCTGGTCCTCAGGGAGCTTCTAGTTTACTGAATATGCGGTAACCCACACATCCATCAACCAACTTCCACAGGGTCAACTCATGGCTAATCTTATTTACTGAAACCTCTCTGAGTTCTCTCTCCACCTGCCAACACTCAGATGTAGCCTGCACCTCAAAGAAAAAGTGGGTTGGAAAAAATGTAGCATCGCGCTTGCACACTTGCTTTTTTAATGTGGCAGAGCCGCGTTCCATTTCTCTGCTGTCCCTAGGTTAGTTTTCTGAGCTGGTTGCTACCAAGGTGCCTACTGCAAGGTGGGCTCTATTCCCCCAAGGGGAGCCCACTGCAGAGCTGGTATTGAGCAGGCTTTGAATGGGGACTGTTGCTTCAAATCACTGTCCGTGAGCTGAGAAAATGTTTAAAAATGTAATTCTATAGCAAGATCACTGTTGTAATGCCAGTCTTAAAAAAAAAAATCACATAATCCATGTTTAATAAAGTTAGCTGTGGTTTTAATCATCCAGGAAAAACTTTAGAATTATGCCAAAAATAATTTTCATAACTGGGACTCTATGCATAACTGAATCTTCCAAAAAGCTATATTTGTATGAACAACCTGTCCACATGAAATAAGAAGTTACCATATATTTAAGGTACTACTGGGAGAGTAAAACATTGTTTAAAAGAATCATCCCTTGTCTGCAAGGATCTTTATATAGAATATATATACAACATATATATTATCTTTGTAAGATGGAGTCTCACTCTGTCGCCCAGGCTGAAGTGTGGTGGAGTGATCTCATTTCACTGCAACCTCCACCTCCCGAGTTCAAGCAATTCTCCTGTCTCAGCGTCCTGAGTAGCTGAGATTACAGGCACCCATCACCATGCCTGGCTAATTTTTGTATTTTAGTAGAGACGGGGTTTCACCATGTTGGTCAGGCTGGTCTTGAACTCCTGACCTCAGGTGATCCACATGCCTTGGCCTCCCAAAGTGCTGGGATTACAGGTGTGAGCCACCGCGCCTGGCCTAATTTTTGTATTTTTAGTAGAGACGGGGTTTCACCATGTTGGCCAGGCTGGTCTTGAACTCCTGACCTTAGGTGATCTGCCCACCTCGGCCTCCCAAACTGCTGGGATTACAAGCGTGAGCCACTGTGCCCAGCCCTGTCCACAGTTTTAAAGTAGACCCCTATAAAAGGAATTTGTAACTTTGACTAGGATCTCTATAAATTAGTGCTGAATATACAATTTCAGCAGACATATTTTATGTTATAGTATGAACTCTTGCTAGCACAGTTACAAGAGTAGAACAAGCCTAATAAAACTTGCCTACGATTTAAATTATTGTAAAAAGAAGTAGTAGTTGCACAAAGGACAACTCCGGAAGACTGATGATTGTATGAAGTATCCAATAACAAAGACAAAAATGAACGCAACATGACTGAGAAGAATGTCAAGCCCTTGATCTAAAAAATGACAAGCAAACCAAGCCTCTGGAAGTCAGGAATATAATACTTGCGTTTTATACATATACATATATATGTGTGTGTGTGTGTGTGTATATGTGCACATATATATATATATATATATTTTTTTTTTTCAATTGAAAATTTTTTTTCTTAAGAGATGAGGTATTGCTATGTTGCCCAGGCTGGACTTGAACTTCTGGGCTCAAGTGATTTTCCCACCTCAGTCTCCCAAGTGGCTGGGTTTACAGGTGCATGCCACTTCACCAAGCATGTCTATCTTTTAAATCCTTTATTTTGCTTTATGATTTTTACCATTTTACATTGTTACAACACAATTTAATGTATAAATGAAAACTTTCTTGGCATATAATTTAAGAAAGATGATATTAGGGTTTAGCAACAGAAGTTTCTATCCAAAGAAATGTGCCTATGCTAACCTTTAAAGTAAGCGCAGTACGCAGTGTGGTCCGAGGAGTGCTGGTCTGGACCCGCAGGCTGAGGCTGGCCCGTGTGACCACAGAAGCCGCTGCCCTTTCTGGGCAGCACCTGCTCTACTATAAAACTGTAAGAAAAAGACCTGCCAAATAATGGCATGAATGAATGAATGGATGAAGACAGATTTTAAAAAATCATAATCTTAGTTTTTCTTAAGTTTATTTTCTCAAAATAAGCAAAGACAAATTTCGATATGAATCAAGAATTAATCAATACTTGAGAATTTTTACTAATTCTGATAGGTGTACAAACGTTAACTGTAATTACAGAGATGAATGTCCTTAGTTTTTGGAGATGCGCAATGAGGTATTTTGAGATGAAGTATCAAGAGTCTGAAACTAACTTTAAAATGATTTAGAAAAAAATACAGGTGAACAAAGATGGTAAAATACTATTAAGTGCTGAATGACGATAAGTGTGATAAGCTCATGGGAATCAGAGGTTAAGCTAAGAAATCTCTTCATTGTTAGAAATCTGTGAGATAGTTGGGGAGGTACTGAATTCCAAATTGTAGTACTCTGAGGTTAACCCTCAAATGGTAAAATCTGATGATGAAAAGATGAGGGTAGGGGCAATTATTCCCTTTACTAAGGAACTAACCACCTGTTAACTCTCCTATATATTTTAAGTAGCCTCCAATTTACACACAGCTCTGCAAGAACACAAGCACACAAGTTTTTTGTTTTGTTTTGTTTTGTAGAGACGAGATCTTGCTTTGTTGCCCAGGCTGGTCTTGAACTCCTGAGTTCAAGCAGTCCTCCTGCCGTGGCCTCCCAAAGTGCTGGGATGACAAGCGTGAGCCACTGTGCCTGGCCAGCACACATTTTCTATGTGTATCTGAACATCTGTCTTGGCAATATGTGGAAAAGGATGGGGTCTCCAATTTGACTTTAAACAAATTCACCTGCTTTCGGTAAGTCTTGCTAAACGCAGGAGTTAACAAATATGGTCACTGAAAACGTGATCTTATTCCAGTTTCTAATGAACATATTCTTGTATTTTTAAATAAACCACATTAAAGAACTATCGTGCGGATAAAGCAAGTCGATACTGATTCTGGGTAGATAATAAAAATAATTTTCAAAATGAAATGTTCAAGATATCTTCAGTATTGCCAAAAAGGCATTTTTCATTCAGTTTCTTTCATGGTGGAAAGAGTCCCAACCTAGAAAGCTGATCAGAAGACTCCCGCCCACACGCCAGCAACTGGTATTTGTATGGCTACGTCAGCAGCTTCCTCTGAATCCAGGTACTACAGTCATCACTGTTGCTTCCTTGGGGTTGTCCAAAGCCTTTGGTGCTAACAATAAAGGACTAGGAACACTTTTTTTCTTCACGGAAAGATGTACATCACACTACATGTGTTTCTTCTGAACAGATATCTTAGGCAATTCATAAAACTCACATACAGATGAATCTTTAAACATTCACAGGGGTTTGAGGTGCTTTTATTTTTTTAATTATTTTTTTATTTTTTTTTTGAGACGGAGTCTCGCTCTGTCGCCCAGGCTGGAGTGCAGTGGCCGGATCTCCGCTCACTGCAAGCTCCGCCTCCCGGGTTCACGCCATTCTCCTGCCTCAGCCTCCTGAGTAGCTGGGACTACAGGCGCCCGCCACCTCGCCCGGCTAGTTTTTGTATTTTTTAGTAGAGATGGGGTTTCACCGGGTTAGCCAGGATGGTCTCGATCTCCTGACCTCGTGATCCGCCCGTCTCGGCCTCCCAAAGTGCCGGGATTACAGGCTTGAGCCACCGCACCTGGCCTTTATTTTAAAGGTTCTATTATTTTCAGCAGGAGAATGTATCTACTAAGGCCAAATTATTGACCAAAACTTAATAAATCAAAAAAATTCCTGACTTTCATCCCTGTTGCATATAAGACTGAAGAGTTTTGTCTCATCCAGCAAGGGAAGTGCTGCGAGGCTGCTATCACAAAAGTATCTTTCTTTCTGCCGAATAAAGGAAAGGCTCTCTCACCCCGCGTGGACTCCACACTGCTCCTCAGACAACAATAGCAGACTGTGAAAGACGCCCTTAACCAGCAGAGGTAGACAGGAAGTCATGAACCCACTTCCTCTCATTGACAAGGTTTGTTCAATCAAGAATATCAGCCTATGTCAAAGTAGTAGCCTTTGGGTGTTAAACAAAGAGATACTTATAAGTATAGAATAGACAAGTTAATGCTAGTGCCAGAAAGAAGTTGGGGCATATCTGTTACCAGACAATAAAAGCAACCCTTACAATGTCAATGTGGCCTGAAAAGAGCCCAAAAGAAACAGAGGAAAAAGAAGTTAGAGCACGAGTGCTTTGAGGCTCCCATCAAAAATAACGGCCATACATAAAATGTATTTATCAGAGAAAAATGAGAAATTAACGTAGAACACACATGAGCGGTCTCGGCAATAAACACAGTATTAAATTCTTGGGCCCGTCTACTAACACTGAGTGAAGGAAAGGCCACACCGTTTTTCAGAAGAAAATTTGTGAAGTCAGGCGCGTGGGACTAGGAAGCTCTCACCTGAATGTTGACAAACACGCCATGATACGTCTCATACAGAACTTTGTTACCCTTCGCGTGCAGAGGAAATTCAAACGGGATTTCTGTTTTGCCGCTGGGAAACTTCCCTGGCTTCACCATTTCTATGGTGCTGTTGATAATCTGGATAGGCTGTAAACCAAAATCAGTTCAGTCCATCAGCATGCCCTTGGAGATGTCCTTTCCAATTACGGTGTCTACTAATAACCTTCTGAAAGACACAGCACCCTGACCCGCTGGAGGCTACCATCCTGCTGTCTTGGGCAGCTCTGTGCTGGGTCTGGAGATGAACAGCGACTTGGCTCTGTTTTTTAAGACTCTGGCACAATAATGATTGATTTACAACATGAGACACACAGGTGCTTGATACACATGGGAACTGAACTGATACATCCCTCTCTCCTCCCCAAGTATCTCATTTAACTGTTTTAACAACCCCGATCTTCGGATCAAGAAGCAGACCCAGCACAGTGAGGCTGCCTGGCTAACAGGGCTGACCTGTGAACCCACGGCTCCCCCTCACCCAGCCCCGGGCTCTTCCGGGCAGCACTGCCTCTGCTCCTGACAGCCCACCAGCTTCCTCGGAGCCTTCCTGCTGCAGCCGCGTGGGGAGAGCAGGCCTTTCCTCCAGCCCTGAGGCCTACACAGACCTCCTCAGCTGGGCCTCCAAGGAGAAGCAAGAGGGTACTAATATTTGGAACCTGCCTTCAAGGCAGGTATTCATGCTTTTTAAGCATTTATAGTTTAACATCAGTGGCTCTGAGAAGACCCATGACTTAGGAAGTGAATCTCTTAAGTACTAATGGATTAAAATAAAATTGTAGAAAACACAGGAAGCCCCTAAATCTGAACACTCTGAATGCACCTTTCTCTATCTTCACTCTTCTCCCCGCAAAATTTAAAGAGTTAACATGTCCTTCAGGAAAAGGAAACTGTAAGAATAGAGAAAGAGTTTACATTCTGGAACACAAAACTCTACCCTAAATGACAAAAAGAACAGTTACTTACTCTATTTTCATCTTACCTTAGTGTCCAATCAACAGTAGCATAGACACAGCTAATAAAATAACAGTTTTGATTTTGGAAGGCATGTAACGTAAGCCACAGGCACAGCTTCTGAGACGAGCTGTGATTTTTTTGTTTTTTTTTTTTTTTGGAGATGGAGTTTCTCTCCGATTGCCCCAGCTGGAGTGCAATGGTGCCATCTCAGCTCACTGCAACCTCCGCCTCCTGGGTTCAAGCGATTCTCCTGCGTCAGCCTCCCAAGTAGCTAGGATTACAGGCACACGCCACCATGCCTGGCAAATTTTTTGTATTTTTAGTAGAAATGGTATTTCACCATGTTAGCCAGGCTGGTCTTGAACTCCTGACCTCAGGTGATCTGTCTGCCTCGGCCTTCCAAAGTGCTGGGATTACAGGCATGAGCCACCATGCCTGGCTGTGATCTTTTTAATGGCTGAAATTAATACATTTATAGTTCTCCTAATCCTATTTATCAAATGGGAATATAAGCAGACTTTCAATAACAGGATATACTCAGAAACAAAGTATCTCCATTTTTGCAGGTTGTTAAGTAAATATCAGAAGTATAACTACCACCATCCCTTGCAAAATAACAACAGATAACAATAAAGGCACACAGCAAGTGAAACCCACCAAAAACATGTCTTTTTTAAGAGACACGGTGTGTTGCTCCGTTGCTGAGGCTGGAGTAGAGTGCCGTGATCATAGCTCACTGCAGCCTTGAACTCCTGGGCTCAAGGGATCCTCCCGCCTCAGCCTCCTGAGTAGCTGGGACTACAGGCACGCACCACCACACCCAGCTAATTTTTAAAGTTTTTAGAGAGATGGGGTCTTGCTATATTGCCCAGACTACTCTCAAACTGGGCTCAAGCAATCCTCCCGCCTTGGCCTCCCAAATTACTGGGATTACAGGCCTGAGCCACTGCACCTGGCCCTGAGCCACTGCGCCCAGCCCAACATTTCAATATTAAACTAAAAACTTGCAATCTAAGCATTCTTTCTTACCTTAACAGAATTATAAAAAGCTTCAAACACACCCACACTTTTGGCACTGAGCTGGAGGTTTACAGTTCCTTCCATGGTCAAAGACACTCCCTGATGTTGGACTGAATCCTTACTCGATATGACCACCACGCCGGAGAGCACTTCCTGAGAGAGAAAAGATAGCCACCAATCAAATTAGCATGCTTCCTTCATTCACCTTGTTTATTAGCAAAAGTTAGTCTCCTTCACAATCAATTTGTTTAAAGATCCAGACATTCACTGAGACACCTGGATACCAGGGTGGAGAAGGCCCAGGCCCTGGTAGGGGCCAGGTGCCCACTGATAATGACATGGCAGCCTGGACACACCTGACGGGGAGCACCAGAGTGTGGGGATGAGAAATCTCGTCCTGTCACTGCCTTTCAGACATGTCTTCATTTCTGGTTGGGGAATCTCAACAGATGTCTGAGTTCAAGAGTGCAAAGAGAAGGCCCAGGGCAAATGGTAAGTTCCTGGTAATATCACACATGGGCATGGATGACGTCCCTTCAAAAGGAACACAAGAAAATAAAACCCTGTTCATTAGGCTCTTTCTCAGTAGCACTGACTAAAGTGACAGCACATCTGCAAATGCATGAGTAACTGAACACAATGGTTAGCCTGGTATCCTTTCTGCCCAGTAATGCCTACTGTGGGCGAGATTGGAGGTTACTGGTGTCATCCATGAGGCAGCAGCATGCCACCTTCCAGAAGGACTGCCCTGTCCTTGTAGTTCCTGCTCACACCGGGAGGCATCAGTGCCTCGATTCCCTTGGTTCACACATCGTTGAGAGACTTCACAGCAGATCATCTGTGCGTTTATCTGAAGGTGATTACTGAGTAATAGATTACGGATAGTAACTACATTCGCTATTGGAGAGCAGTTTCTTCCTGTCACCATAGAACTGGACAGTCTCAATTTGTTACAGGGGCTTGAGTGGAAGAGGAAGTTGAGATGATGAAATAGCATCAACCAGAACAGAAAGGCTGAATCCACAATCCACACAGAATAACACATCTCAGGCTGGGCGTGGTGGCTCACGCCTGCAGTCCCGGCACTTTCAGAGGCCAAGGTGGACAGGTTGCTTGAGCCCAGGAGTTTGAGACCAGCCTGGGTAACATAGCGAGACTCCATCTCTACAAATAATAAAAAAAATTAGCTGAGTGTAGTGGTACCCGCCTGTGGTCCCAGCTACTGGGGAGGCTGAGGTGGAAGAATTGCTTGAGCCTGGGGGGTTGAGCCTACAGTGAGCTATGTACGCTACTGCATTCCAGCCTGGGTGACAGAGCAAGACCTTATCTCAAAAATCAACAGTAAAAATAAAAATTGGCCTGCAGATCAAACCATTAAAAAACATCTGTCCTACTGGTGTTTAAATCTGCTTATCTTTTTTTTTTTTGAGATGGAGTCTTGCTCTGTTGCCCAGGCTGGAGTGCAGTGGTGCGATCTCGGCTCACTGCAAGCTC